>NW_010233956.1:302-9202 GCF_000690775.1 Eurypyga helias | reverse complement strand
GCTCTTCTCCAAGCTAAACAGACCCAGCACTCTCAGCCTTTCCTCATATGGAATGTGCTCCAGGCCCTTCATCATCTTAGTGGCCCTGCGCTGGACCCTCTCCAGTAGTTCCTTGTCCTTGAGCTGAGGAGCCCAGAACTGGACACAGCACTCCAGGTGAGGCCTCACCAACGCAGAGTAGAGGGGGAGGATAACTTCTCTTGACTTGCTGAATTTTTTGGACTGCTACTGCCAGACACTGATTCTTGCCATATCAATAGTAGCAAAGCTGCAAAATTTCTTTTATCTGAACTCTGAAACCTGTATCACAACAATATTCATCAAGTGTCTCAACTTGCTTAATGCACAGAATAAAACAACCTCCTTCAACAACACTGTGAGCTGAACCAGGCTGATTTTCAACTTCTTTGGTCACATTTTGTGGTTTTGTTTTAATTCTCACTTCATATGTCTAGACTTTTCAAATTGTGGTTACCATAGCTGGATGCGGTTACCAGCCATAATTTAATGGAAGACTATGTTTGCCTGTACTGGCAAATCATAGAATCACGGAATGGTTAGGGTTGGAAAGGACCTTAAAGATCATCTAGTTCCAACCCCCCTGCCATGGGCAGGGACACCTTCCACTAGACCAGGTTGCTCAAAGCCTCATCCAGCCTGGCCTTGAAGACAGCCAGGGATGGGGCATCCACAGCTTCTCTGGGCAACCTGTTCCAGTGCCTCACCACCCTCACCGTGAAGAACTTCTTCCTGATATCTAACCTAAATCTATCTGCTTTCAATTTAAACCCATTCCCCCTTGTCCTGTCATAAGGAACATTTAAAGGAGGTTTTTATCAGCTACTGCCAGTCTACCATGTAAGGGTGGAATGAGGATCATACAGCTATAAAATTCTGAAAACTCAAACTAGACATTTGCTAAGAATGTCAGTGTTTAAGTATTGTAGCAATTTAGTTGGTGTTTTCATAAGTTCTTCATCAACAGAAATATTGCCGTCAAGTATGCATGTGTGTCTTGGTAGTGTGCTCTAGTTCTGATTGGACTATGGAAGAGGTCATCCCAGGACAAATTTTTGGCTTTGTAACCTGTGGGGCAAAACCTAAAGGACCCTGTACCACGCTGCACTGACAGCAGCCCTGTGACACAGAAGCATGACAAATCTTTGCTTTTGTTTGACAAAAAAGGTTGAAGTGCCCTGCTAGATGAGGGGCAGCTTCCCTCCTCTTCTGCTTTCTTGTAGACACATTTGCAGCATTTGTATCTGTGGGTCTGCCAAATTCAGTAAAAATGGGTCAATGTTGGAACTGTGTAAGCAAGGCAAAGGCCTGTGCATTTTTTATGAAGGTGTCCTGACTGATTTATCACCTCTGTGGTCACTGCAGATGAAGAACCAAATATGGGGTTATCAAGAAGTAAAAAGGAAACCAGAAAGCAGACTAGTTAGTGTTTCACAGAAAGTTTGTTGATGTGATGAATACAAACTACAGGTATTAGCTTTAAAGCAAATTACGTTCCTGCTGCAATCTATGTACTTAAGTTTACATGGCACTGCATCCAGAGCTCTCAGTCAGGCTAACTGGTAGATAGGATCATTTTGAAATGTTTTTGCTTTAATAAGAATCTAATTCTTGCAAGGGATACAAAGAGCTGACATGTTAAGAAATGCTGTGGTGAGATACTAATTTCCCATGTACAACAGGGGCTTACAAACCTTGAGAAGATAAATGCTTCAGAGGGGTCCAGAAGTTTGGACACTGCTTTTTTGTCTCCTTGAAGGTATACAATGGGCATATTTCCCTCTCTAACAGCACACTTCCATTTCCAAAACATAGGTACTTTTTTTTTTTTTATGTACTCTCAATTCCACATACTCTTTCCTCCCTCAAGAATAGGTCAAATGAGATTCCCTTTCTCACACAAGTTTTACTTTCTTTTGTTATCTGGTCAGCTCATATGTCATGGCCCACCTCTCTCTGCTCCTCATTGCCTACCACACAACTTCCTCTCTGTTCTGCACAGAATAAAACTCCTTATAAGACCACTTGCTCACAAACAGCCTTCCTTAAACTTGACCCTGAGAAATTCAGTGCAGTCCCTCGTTTTCCTCTGTGATTTTGAGTGCTGACTGCTGACGTGCTGGGTCGCTCCAGGGATCCAAGCTGGATTAAACCAAGTACAGACCTTGTAGGGCGAACAGGCGCTGGAGAGGTTTTCTGCTCCCAAAGGCTTGTGCAGGCAGGAGACCACTTGTGTCTTTCACTCAGGAGACTCCTTTAGTTATTTCTCAGCTGTTTGGCTAAATCAATAGGATCATAGATTCATAGAATTATAGAAAGGTTTGGGTTGGAAGGGACCTCAAAGATCATCTAGTTCCAACCCCCCTGCCATGGGCAGGGACACCTTCCACTAGACCAGGTTGCTCAAAGCCTCATCCAGGCATCCACGCCATCAGTAGGCATTGGCTGTTGTTTAGGGTTTTTTGTTGTTGTTGATCCAAGGCCTGTTTCAGGAGTTCTTCTTTAAAGTATCATAGTAGGTCTCATAAAGTTTATTTTCTCTGCTTCATCCTGCTGTGGACAGAGATACAAAGAAGGGGACTGTGAAATAATCAAAAAAGAATAAACCATTCTTATTTTGAAATGAGTATGTATACAGAAGTTGCTTTACTCTCTTCCACCAATGTAGAAGAGCATAAAAATTTAATTTATTTCCCTTTTCACCATCAAAATGGAGCCATGGAGGCCTGGCGTCACTAAGAGTCAGGTTTTACAAGAATGTTAATTCAGTAAGTTTGGAAGATTTGTGATTGTAGGAAAGGAGGCAGGGATGTGTGTGGAACATTGTTACAAAGTTTAATATTACATATTTTGACTTATTTAAATTTAATGAACCCCAGAAAGCACTTTTAGTGTTTACTTTTTCTTCATCTGATTCTAATTAACCTTTCCCATGATTCAGATGTCTGACAAATGTGGAGGGCTGCAGGGCTAAGTGCTTTTTTCCCCATGATTGACTTTAATTAAGCTTGCTCTAGGCTTGAAACCCTTGTAAACTTGGAGAACTTTATTTTAATTGCCTTCTGCCAGATTTACTTATACTAGACAAATATTATAAATCAAATACTAACGCTACCAGAAGAACGAAAAACTGACTTACAAAGTAGTAGTCTGCTATGGTGAAATACATTACATTCTAAATCTGAATAGAAAGTGCTATGCTGGGAGAAAAATTGACTGATTTCATGAAGGTAACTTCTGGATCACTAATAGCTTTTCCTTTTGTGCCTGGTAGGTACCTTAAGACAACCTGTTTCATAGAATCATGGAATCATGGAATGGTTTGGGTTGGAAGGGACCTTAAAGATCATCCAGTTCCCACCCTCCTGCCATGGGCACGGACACCTTCCACTAGACCAGGTTGCTCAAAACCTCATCCAGCCTGGCCTTGAAGACAGCCAGGGATGTAGTATCCAAAACTTCTCTGGGCAACCTGTTCCAGTGCCCCACCACCCTCTCCATGAAGAACTTCTTTCTGATATCTAAATCTCCCCACTTTCAATTTAAACCCATTACCCCATGTCCTGTCACTACAGGGCCTTGTAAAAAGTACCCCCAGCTTCCTTGTGGGCCCCTTCAGGTACTGGAAGGTTGCAATAAGGTCTCTGTGAGGCCTTGTGTCCTCCAGGCTGAACAAGCCCAACTCTCTCAACCTTTTTTCATAGGAGAGGTGCTCCAGTCCTCTGATCATCTTTGTAGCCTCCTCTGGACTCGTTTCAAACTAATGTTGTTTGTTTCCAGTTTCACTGGTAATAAATCATATTAATTCATACTAGAAATTATTAAGTGGATCTTCCAAGAACTTATTTCATGCTTTGGACTTCTCATCAGGTCTCTGTTGCAGCTTTTGGAATTAATCAGTTCAATCTTAATTAGAGGACTTAGTTACCTAAATCACATGGCATTTTTGGTACCTGAGTCTGTCTGAAAAGAGTCATCAGGAGAACCAGACAGCCAGGTATCAATACTTGTACAAATAAATACTGTGTTTCTTATTCAAAAGATTGCACACACAAATGCGGTCCAACAGGTATTGCAGAAATAAATGAAAGATCATCCCCAACTTGAAGTTAATATGAAGGTTTTAGCAAAACAAATGTTTTTAAGTTTTTGAGTGAGTGCTGTCAAATTATAGGATTTTAAGTTAAAATTCTGTTATCTCATGGATGGGGAACATCCCCACTATCAAATGACTGGCAAATCTTATTTTCATTCTATGTTGTATTGCTACAAACACAAATGTGAGTTGTAGAGAGGTATCCTGAGTTGCACAAAGGCAACAATATACTGCACATTTTTGCTCCTTTTCCATCATACAGTATGTTAAAAGGGTCAACTGAGCTATATGTAAATAGTTACACCTCTATACAATCTCCTTATGCTTGATAGGAATGGTGAGGCTCTCGTGCAGAATGCCATCCTGAGAAAATCTTTAGGACTTGCTGTGGCTGAAAGCTTTAATAGAAAAAGTTCTGGGAAACTTTTGATGGAAAGAAGCTTAACAAAACTGCCTTTGTGCTTAATACATTATAGTAGTGGTCTTGAAACAAGGGTCAACTTTTTCCTTCAGTAACCAACACTCTGAAAGAGCTGTCAGTAGAGATTAACCATGGTGTCTTAATCTTGATGTCTTTGTGTTTCTCTCCATATTTATTTTTTTCCCTCCCTTTTCTAACATATTGTAGAATACTCTAAATTATAATCAAAATTATTATGGATGTGGCTTAGATCAAGTTAATTTCCCAAACATAAACATTGCACCCAGGTTCTCAAACAGGGCAAAGAAATGCTTAAATATTTAATGATATTGTATCAATGTGATTATTACATACATAAATATGGATACACATGTATATATATAGATATGCAGCTATTTAAATCAACTATTTTACCTGAATAAAGATCCTGCACAACGTAGCAGGCTGATGGCTCTGTTAACTCTATTTATCCAGCTAATGTGTATTGCCAAAGCGGTTGCAGCAAAAGAGTCTCAATAGAGATCACCTTTGGCTTAGAAAGAATAATTACATTTCTGTACCCTGTTGATACTCAGCTTACAAGAGTGCTAATAAAAACACTGTACCTAGGTAACGACTTCCAGACACCAGCCCAGGACTGCAGAAAGCTCTAAGCCAACCTAAAAACAGGTGCCAGAGTCTGCTCAAAGCTGTTAAGCTAGGAGAACAGCTGTTAGATTTGGTGGAGCTTGCAAGGATGGTGGTTCACTTCCTGAGCTTGACATATTTAGCAGTCTGGTTGGAGGACTCCAGAGTGTTTTCAAGGTAAGCAAAGATACGTGATGAGAGATGGACAGTGTGGAACTCCACACTTGGTGCACAAAGCCATTTGTTTTAAAAGTACTCAAAGCCCTCTAAAGAGCAGAGCATTATTTAAAAAAATGGAGCTATAAACTGTTTGATGTACTGTTGCTTTTTAATGCTTGTGTGTCTTTGTTTAGTCAGAATAACAATTATTCATGGGAAAAAAATCTACAGCCATTTCCTAGTTTTAATTAATTCTATTTTACATCCTGACACTTTAACTTGCTCTTGATCAGCTGCTAAGTGATCTGTTTGACGTGTCTATCTTTAATTCAGAGTAATTGCCAAATCAGATTGCAATTTATCAGAAAAGTGAAGAATAACTAGCCAGAAAGAGCTATTTTTCTTTGAGAGTGAAAGTCAACTATTACAAAGGGTCTGGGAGATTTAAGAAAAATGGTAATGTCATCTGAAATTTCTGAGTGGGAGACCCCTTCAGGTTTCTAGCAAGAATTTTAAGTAATTTCTGCATTCCATAGCATTTCAATGATCTGACTTAAATAAGAAATGTTGCTTACATTCTATTGCCTTTTTTAGACTAAGTTGAAACCCCTGCAATCTATTATGATCTGTCATATGTTCTTGTTTTATGGTGATATTGTCAATGCCATGTTTTTACTGGGCGAGAGTGTTGACAATTGGTATTGGCCTTCAACAACACATAATTTGTGCTGGGTTTAGTCAAGACAGGGTTAATTTTCTTTACGGTAACTGGTATGAGGCTATGTTTTGGCTTTGCCCTGAGAATAGTACTGATAAGGTGTTATTTTTAGTTTGTGCTAAGGAGTGCTTGCATCAATTCAAGGTCTTTCTCCAGCTTCTGCTACTGCAGCTGTGTTCCCAACTTTCTCATTACAAGCAGCGTGTGGAGGGGCACAGTTCACACAGCTCACCCAAACTAACTGAAGGGATATTTCATTCCATAACATGTCATGCTCAGTACATAAGCCTGGAGTGGGCTGAGGGCCTGTGAGTCCTTTGCTTGCTCACTTGTTAGCTTGCTTGTTCGTTAGTGTGTTGGTGGGTTGTTTGACTGTGCTGGTTTAAGGCAGGAATGAGCTCCTTTATGTGACAGTGCTGTCGTCTGGCCCAGAGCGGTCAAGAGCTGTTTCATTTCATGGTACATCAGGCTCAGGGCACATGCACAGTCTGGAGATGGGAAGTGGCCTGGAGAGGTCGTTAAGGTTTTGGGCTAGCTTGATAGCTGGGTTAGGGTTAGGGTTACAGCAGTGACCAATTGCATCATATGTTCTATTTTCTATTATTTTAATTACTTATCATTAGTAGAATTGCAAATATTATTGGCATTATTATAATATTCACTTATATTCAAATACTGCATTTTTCCTACCTTAATTCACAAGCTGCTTTGTCTTTTCCTCCAACTCTCCTCCTCCACTGGGATGGGAAGGAGGAGCTGGTTAAATGAGAATTTATGGAATAGTTTGGTACTGAACATGACGTAAATGCTATGAAATAAGGGGTAGAGAATGTGCTCGTTTAAGGCAGGAAAGAGTTAATTTCCTCCACAGTGCAGACTATTGGCCCGGAGGTGAGTGAGTGGCTTTGTGGTAAACCATGACAATGATACATGGATATTTTAATTATGGCTGAGCAGTGCTTATGCAGATTCAAAGCCTTTTCTGCCTTTCACCACACCCATTTGGGCTAGCTTGATAGCTGGGTTAGGGTTAGGGTTACAGCAGTGACCAATTGCATCATATGTTCTATTTTCTATTATTTTAATTACTTATCATTAGTAGAATTGCAAATATTATTGGCATTATTATAATATTCACTTATATTCAAATACTGCATTTTTCCTACCTTAATTCACAAGCTGCTTTGTCTTTTCCTCCAACTCTCCTCCTCCACTGGGATGGGAAGGAGGAGCTGGTTAAATGAGAATTTATGGAATAGTTTGGTACTGAACATGACGTAAATGCTATGAAATAAGGGGTAGAGAATGTGCTCGTTTAAGGCAGGAAAGAGTTAATTTCCTCCACAGTGCAGACTATTGGCCCGGAGGTGAGTGAGTGGCTTTGTGGTAAACCATGACAATGATACATGGATATTTTAATTATGGCTGAGCAGTGCTTATGCAGATTCAAAGCCTTTTCTGCCTTTCACACCACCCACCAGCAAGTAGGCTGGGGGTGCACAAGGAGTTGGGAGGGGACACACCTAGGACAACTGTCCCTGAATGACCAAAGGGATATTCCATACCATATGACATCATGCTCAGCATACAAAGTGGAGGAAAAAGAAGGAAGCGAGAATATTCAGTGTGGTTGGCGTTTGTCTTCCCATGTAACTGTTACACGTGATGGAGCCCTGCTTTCCTGGAGATGGTTCAGCACCTGCCTGCCCATGGGAAGGGGTGAATGCATCTCTTCTTTTGATTTTCTTCAGCACGCAGCTTTTGCTTTACCTATTAAACTGTCTTTATCTCAACCCAGGAGTTTTCTCACTTTTACTCTTCCAATTCTATCCCCCAACCCTTTTTGGGGAAGTGAGTGAGCAGCTGCATGATGCCCGGTTGCTGGCTGCGGTTAAGCCATGAAATGCCAACAGCGGGGATAAGGACCTTACACAGAAAGGTCCTTTTCTAAAACTGATTGGACTATGATCTATGCACATTGATGTTCTTTCTTCTGGCTCTTGGAAATTAAACTAGAGATGTGGTTGGGGTGAATATTTTAATGAATTACAAGTTTACAAAAAATACCCAAAAAGCAGATCTAGGACAATTTTGCAACTCAGTGAAGCTGGGTTGAAACTGGTGTGATGTTTTGATCCAGAAGAAAAAATGGAGTAGTTACTTTTTTTAAGCTATTTTGTTTCAAATTGGACAGTATGTAATCTTGTGGATCTTCACAGAAAATAAAATTTTCCATTTGAAATTAACTAATGTCTTTGAGATAATTTTTAAAAAAGCACAAACCAAAACAAAACATCAGTGGCTTGAAAATAAAACCTTGAAGATTTCTCAAAAATATATTTTCTTTCACATTTTGGTTGGGACACTGAGCAGAAAATTGTTTAGTCAAACAGAAGCTCTCTTGTGGGCAGGCATCAATTATTTTCAGGGTCATGAGCATTGCTTAAACTGTGCAACCAGAAAGTCTGTCAAGTGAGACCACAGAAGGGAAGAAACTATGTATGTTGGTATTCTTAAAGACTGAGCAGAGCAAAGTATGTAAACACTATGACCAATGGCACAGCTGCAATGTGTTCGTCACCCAGCTGGTAGCCACTAAGAATATACACAACAACTCCCTGTGGCCCTCACAGTTTGACATCCTGATAATCAGAGGTGAGAGGGACTGGTGCCATTTCCCACTACTCCAGTGAGAATCATACTTTCTCCTCTAATATGGGCTACCCCTTCCCCTTTTCTGTGCTGGGTTTAGTCAGGAAAGGGCTAACTCTCTTTACCATGGCTGTTATGAAGCTGTTTTCCTGGATGCAGGGAGCAGCACTGATAAATTCTCAGCTGGCACTGGGCAATGCCTGTACCAG
>NW_010233956.1:0-210 GCF_000690775.1 Eurypyga helias | reverse complement strand
AACTGACAAGGGGAGTATTTAATTCTATAGTACATCACGTTTGGGGCATAGGTAAGGAGGGGGTCCAGGAGCCATTACTTTCTCTCTGATTCTCTTGTTTGTTTACTTCCTGTACACTAGCTAACCGCCCTGACTCCTGCGTTAGCTGCTTTGCTAACTCCTGTGCTGGCTCGTTCAGGAGGCAATTGGTGGGTTTGTTTAGTTCTCCTG
>NW_010233955.1:23857-38875 GCF_000690775.1 Eurypyga helias | reverse complement strand
GCTCCGACGGCGGGCAGGAAGGGGAGGGGTCCTACCGTCCGTCTGGGGCGGAGGAGGGTGAGGCTGCCTGGGCAGGAGCTAGGCCGCTGCTGCGCTGTTTGTCACCGCCGCCTCCCATTGCTCCTCTGCGCTGCTCACTGCCTGTGTAACACGCCAGCATCGCGTACTATACCTGTGCGTGTGCCCCCTGCTACTTGTTGCAGCAGCACGTAGGGTGTTGGCTGTATGCATGCGTTATACTGTGTGTGTGACCAGGGTGCAGTCATCTGCGCTCTGCTCCTTAGGTGGCCAGTGCTGTCATGAAGTTGGACAGAAAAATAACTTCCATGAGGGCTGTGGAGAGGCCACTTCCTAGTGGAGAGAGTGACAAAACTCCTCTAGGCTTGTTCTCTGTTTTGTTTTGTCAGTGCTTCTTTGGGCTAAACGGAAGAATGAAGTTCTTCTGCCTGGTTGTGTAATTACCTGTCTGCAGTGCACTCCTTGGGTTTCTGTAACATCCCTGGAAGCTTTTGAATTAAAATTGTACTGAATTATCCTTGCAGTCAGGCCAGGGAGCTGTCTGTCTGCACTGGGGTCTCTGACAGCTCTTACTCTGGAGGTTACTCGATGTGGGCTTTGCTTTTTAGGCCTCTCAAACACAGGGGTTCTGTGGTATTGTATGGTGTTTTTTCACAGAGGTGAAAGCACCCTTTTGTGAACAACACTCACTCAGGTTGTCTGTGTCCTGAATCACTTCACACCCCAAGTCAGAAGTCGTAACTTTTCCAGTAGCCAGGTGTTACCACATGGAATGCATTGGTTTGGGGATTAATTTCTGTCATGGTTTGGGTTGAGGGCCTCTTGTGCTTGGGCATTGCTTAGGAGCGGGAAGAAAATCCCAACTCTGGGGGACTTAATAAGTAAATACCACATAGTTTAACGTGGATTAGAAAGGAATTTTCTAACTTCCTATAGAGGCTTGAAAATGTCATAAATCTGAGTGAAAAGTGGAAGTGCCTATTTTTATGAATAACAAAAAAGTTACTGTGAAGGACCGCAGTTTGAAAACAAACCTGTTGTACTGGAGGTACTAGGATTTAAAATGTAAATAGATCTTTTAAAATTCCTTGCTTACTCCTGTGCATCTGATGGAACCTGCCTATGATTTGCTGTCGTTGGCAATGCCTTTCTGAAGCAAGGGGGGTAGGCTTTACTTAATTTTGCTCTAGAATGTTTGTGACTTGTGTTTGCCAAGGTGGTGGCTGCAGACGGTTAGATGTTGTTAGGCTGACAACAAAACTCTTCTGGTTTCTGTATACACAGTCCCTAAACTTATCTGATACCTCTGCAACTTGGTTCTCCTGCAGCGAACGCAGACATGTGCTACAGGTTAAACTGTTTTGTAGGAAGAGGAAAATAGGATAAATGAGGATATAAAGAACTATGGCTGAGAGAGTGGACATCTGAGAAAGTGCCCTTCCTGATGAGGACAGGTATGCAGTATTTAATGTAGCTGTGGTGCTAGGGTGTGGTTGGTAAGAAGTGAGGGGTGTGTGCATAAATGCAGGAAGTTTAGGAAACAAAATGGAGGAACTTAATGGAGCAGGATATGAAACCATTAAGAGGATAACCAGCACTGTGTATGTCTGGGTCGTTGTTGAGAAAAGTCAGAAAGTGGAGATGGGATGGGATGTATCCTTGATTTAAAAATAATTATAGTCAAAGCTCTCATATGGGAAGGGAGGCAAAGCCTGTGAAGCCTTTAGAAATGCTCACTAGGCCTCAGGCTCAGTTAAGGTCTCTTACATGATTAAAGAATATCGCAAACGCGTTTCTTCCAGAACAGCTTGAAACCGGGCTCTGCACAGCTGAAGCCTGTTAGCCTGAGCCCAGTAGCATGCAGGCCTCGTGCTTTCAGAGGAGAATAACTGGACATGGAAACAATAAGGAAATGTGAAGCGATCTTCAGCAGCAGATCATAAGAAGCTTGCTGGGCTGCTGTCTGATCAAGGATCAGTTCAGCCAAATGTACTGTCCTGTGCTAACTGGGTGCTTTAATGAAATCCAGATGGGGACAGCAAGAGAGGATGGCTGAGAGTTCTGCTGAGAGTTCTTGAGGATCAGCCTCAGAAGAGGGCTTTATACAGACAAGCCTGCAAAAGTAAACAGACTGACCAGGGAGGCTGTGGGCCATCATTTTAATGAGGGCCGGGATGTTGATATGTTTAGGAAGACCTAAATGTCCCTGGTGTGTGGAGGGGTAGAACCACAATGAAATGTAATTGTAATTGATCTCATAGACCTCATATGGATAACAGACTTGGGGGAATTCACTGCTTGGGTGTATTAATTGATAACAAAACTGTTATTACCTTCCAGTATGGTGTGATTTTTACAGAAGACCACAACTGAAGCCATTACTGACTGTGTTTCTAGCAGCCTACTGAAGTAAGGTACCAGTTAGACTGCATTGTTTTGTGTGCCTGACAAAAGTCTCCATCAGGGGAATAGTGCAGCTATAATTGAAACAGTTTTACCTCACCCTGATTCTGCTCCCCCTTATTGATCTCTTCTCAGCGTTCACTAACATCCAAGTAAATACTCAGGGAAGAGGAGGAAGACTATGCCTTGGGAAGAGGGTAACTGCCTACTCATCTTGTGTAGAGATCTTAAAGCTGTTCTAAATCATAGTTCTGGGTTGCATACCGTTCCCCTTGGATGCAGTTCATATTTTCTTCCAAATGAAAATACTAACAGCACGTGAAAAGTTGTTTCAGTTCATGAAAGGAATGGTACGGTGGCATTGCCTTTTCTAGAGGGGACCTGGACTTCAACCATGAGACACTTTCCTGTTGCATGTCCTTGAGGAATGACCAAAAGAACACCTGGATGGCCAGATGAGATACAAAATGCCTCTTACTTCAGACTAACCAAACAGTGGTCCTGGCTGCACAGTGATATGTTTTTAAGGGGAACCTGTAATAATTAGACAGTCCTGAGGTTGAAGCCGATAGCTGTTTTCAGAGGTATCATCTCTGTGTGGATTGGCCAGCTGATGTTCTGTTAGGCCACGTGGTTAATACCATGTGCATACAGGTTCTAGTCTCTTCTAATAGCATACTTGTGGCTGAGCAGACAGCTATGAAATGTATGCAAGTGATAGCCAGTGAAGAGTTAAAATCGACTGTCCTTGAGTTGAGCTAGAAGGAACTGCCTGGGTCTGACAGAGGCTGGTATGGATATGATATTTACAGTTTCATTGTTCTGATAAAGAATGTTAGGGCAACATGCCTAGCACAGCCTTATCCCACTTTGTACAGATGTGTGCTGATACTTGGTGAGATGTCAAAATACCTGTGTAGTGCTTGTTGATTAGAGGAGGAAATGTAGGTGTACTCGTATCTCATTAAGGTCATCTTTGACTTTTTATTAAAAAAAAGCCTCTAGGGGATAAGCTGATCTCTGGAAAATGGCTTGTGGTGACACTGTTCCCTGTAAAATTTCTACTGCTAACTGTAATACAGAAGTTAATTGTACAGGCTCTGAAACCAGCAGCAATCCGAGTATAGTGCAGTGTGATGCTCTGGCTAGTTGCCATCCTGAAATACTGCTCTTGGCTCTGGGAAGTGTTACCTCTGACAGGGGAGCCAAAGCTGGTTCTGTGTTGGTAGACTTTCCCAGAAGAAAGATGGGAGGTAGAACAAGCTTCCAGACTACACTTCTTTTACTTTCTGTTAACAGTAAATTCACAGTTGGTTAACTTGGTGTATGATGTCAGCAGTGGCTGAAGGGGAGTCACAGATCCTGACGTGCGACTTTCTCAGTCCCGCAGTTCTTACCCCTTTGCTCTCCCGAGAGGAAAACCCCAACCCTGTTTGGGGTGAAGACTATGAAGATTGACTTGTCTGGATCAGGGGGCTGTGAAGCAGAGGGGGAACTCCAGGTTCTGGAGAAGGCTGATGTTATCGACATACGTTAACCCCTTGCACGAAGGTGCAGCTGGCATTTCTGTGTGTACGAAATCCTGCTGTGCACCCGGCTGGTCTAGACTTCCTTCTCGTTTGTAGTAAATGCTGAGATTGTGACTTTTCTAAGGCTGAATTCTCACCACGGCGTCTGTGTTTAGTTTGTTGCACTTATTTCCTCCACTTCAGCACAGAGTCCTTCTGGAATATCAGTTTTATTCCAACACGAGTACAATCCAAGACTTTGGATTCCTGCTTAGCCTTACTGGAATTGGAGTGTTTAAAAGTTCTGATTGTTGGGGTGGTGGTTTTTTTCTTTTTAAAGAAGTCCTCTGTTCTCCAGAAAAGATTCCTGACCTTTACTAATAATTTGGGGTAAGTCAGAATCTTTTCTGTAACATGACCCTTGGAATAAATGTAATACCAGGGTGTTGCTTTATTTTCCAGTGGAACTCCAGAAATCGTGTTTAAGCTTCATGCCCGTGTTTCTGGAAGCTTTCAGCATATACGTCTGTCAGAGACAATAAAGTCTCCAGCAACTCCGGGGCTTGAGAGAAAGTCTAGAAGGTCGTGTGGGTGAATTTATTGGTATTGCTGTTAACGGTTGGTTTCTGGAGGCTGTGGAGGGAGCACGCTAATCTGGCTGTACGTGTGTGCGGTATCTCTCACCTCCTCTGGGGGCCTAATGGCACTGTGAGAACGAGGGTGAGGTCTTAACAGTGGGACGTGGCTTGAAGTTAGTCCTCCCTTCCCACCTGTTTCTCAGATTTCTTAGCAGACTTTGTTGCCAAGCACAGAATTTGGTTTCCTAACTCTCACTTTGAAGTGGGAACTGATTTTGATGCATATGTTGCAAAGCAGTGACAGTTTCTTTTATATTGAAATAGCATAGTTAAGGCTTTGTAACTTAGAGTATTATAAAAACTGACGTACCTTGGCAAGCAAAATCAGTCTGTCAGATAAAGAGAGATGGATGTGTAGCAGTAAGGATTCCAGCGAAGAGGCTGACTTCAAATTCAGTTAGTGATATAGCCTGCACTGAGTTCCTGGCTTGTCCGGTCTTCACAAAGTCTTCCTCGCCTCCGGTGCTGCTGACAAGCTGGGGTAGCAGGCCATGTTCCCCCGCCTGTTACATGCAGCAAAACTCTAAAGAGATGATGTGCAATAGTGCGCTGTGTCTTCACCTTCTCTGTTGTGGCTGTAGCACCCATGCCCTATGGTTCACGCTGTCCTCCTTAAGTACTTGCATGTAGAAATTGGCCTTTTCCTGCCTTTTCTTTTTTTGTATTTCCGATAGCCTGCACTGAGTTCCTTGCTTGTCCGGTCTTCACAAAGTCTTCCTCACCTCTGGTGCTGCTGACAAGCTGGGGTAGCAGGACGTGTTCCCCCACCTGTTACATGCAGCAAAACTCTAAAGAGATGATGTGCAATAGTGCGCTGTGTCTTCACCTTCTCTGTTGTGGCTGTAGCTGTAGCACCCGTGCCCTATGGTTCACGCTGTCGTCCTTAAGTACTTGCATGTAGAAGTTGGCCTTTTCCTGCCTTTTTTTTTGTATTTCCGCTTATGTACCTTGTAATCCTCCAGTTTAGCCTTGTGTGCGCGCAGACTCCTCCTAGCTTAGCTCAGAAAGCAAGAGGCAAGTTCAGTATGTGTAGGAGCAAGCGGCTGGGATAGGAAGATGCTCTGAACATCTCTGTGATTGGGACGTGCTGGAGAAGGGAGGAACACGCTGTAGTAGTGGCTGTTTCCACAGTGACAAGTAACTCTGAGCTCGGTGCGGAGCAGTTACTTGTCTCTACGCTGTGTAAAATAATCAGTGCACGTACTGGAGTTGATGCTGTAACCGGAATCTTCCGGGAGATAAGGCAGTGGAGTTGCTGGCAGAGCCTTTTCAGTGGTGGATATGAATTCTTACCGCGTACAGCGATGACGAGCGGGCACTGAGCGGTTATTTGCCAGAGACTGAGTAGGTCGGTGTGGGACAGCAGTGTGAGACTTCCCTCTGCTACAGCCAGAAGAGTTTCCTCTGGCATTTCCTTGGCGGAAATGACTGTTGTTGGAACCTGTGCAGCACGCGGTGTGGAATACATACAACAATTGCTGTCCAAAGTTGTCTTTTGTTTACTGTCTCGGATTAAACTTGGTTTACTAGAACTGAGTGTGTACAGGGCTTAGCATAGATGCTTTGCATGCTGCTGGGGATAGAAGGACTTGAGTTTCCGTATCGCGAGCCAAGCGTGGAGGAAAGGCGAGGTGCAGACCAGCGACTGGCACACAGTAAACCCTTCTTAACTGCCTCTTGGAGTTGTTCCCCCTCCAAGGTCTAGATAAGAGCATTTGCTTTGAACCTCCGCTGCGAAGCGGAGGCTGCTGGCTGTGTACTGTGAAAGAGATTTGTTGTCAGTCACCTTCTCTCGTGACTCCAGTTCGCTGTTACGGATTAATTGTGGTCGAGGAAACAATATTTTGCTTTTGGGAAGTTACAGGCTTGTAAGCTTCCCCCCATCTTTATTCCTCCACAGTGCTGGTTTCACTTGTCATGTGGATGGCACATGACAGCCTAGGAAGGCTTCTGTGCAAAAGCCATGTTCTTGATAAAGAAGTACTGTGCTTTTCTAATGGCCGGCTATCTGCCATGCGGGAGCAGCCAAGGAAATGGTGAATTCCTGGTAGAAATTTTCCACTTGCTTAGCTGATCACACCTGATCCAGTTCAACTTAAAACCTGGGACAAAAGTGGGCATTTTGTATCCTTTGTTAACTGGCAGTATCTGGCCTGCGTAGACTTGTAATCCTGGTTAATTGACGTATTAGTGGGTTAGCCAGCTATTACTCCTTGCAGGTTTATACAACTGAAGCCAGTTCTACTTCCTCCTTTTCCACTCCAGGAAAGCATGGGAAAACTCTGGCATATTGGAAGTACTTAACCCAGTGCGATTTTGGCTGTCACTTAAATCCACTCGAGAGCGTAGATTAGCGAGTAAATCTTACCAGGTCAGTGAAGTGTATTTAAGGAAAAGAGACTGGAAATCACTTAAATCCACTCGAGAGCGTAGATTAGCGAGTAAATCTTACCAGGTCAGTGAAGTGTATTTAAGAAAAAGAGAGAGACTGGAAACCTTGCTGGGATGTTACTGTGCTGACAGAGCCACAGAGATGTTAACTAACTTCCTGAACATCTGATTTGTGGCTTGTGCCACGTTTCTAACACAGACATGTAGCAAGCAGCCCAGACCCCGGTCACGGCCCCTGCAGCATTCTTGTGCTGACTTTTTAAGTAATTCTCAGCTGTTTGGTGCAAGCTGCACTGTTTCCTTTGTTCCTGTGGCAAGCCTCAACAGTGTGAGGTAACAGTTCCCAATTGCTGGTTTTGTTAAACCTCTTCAGGTTTTTCTTTTGCAGTCACATTTTACTTTCAGCCTGGGTATCAGCTCTTTGGCGAGCGAGTGCTTGTCCACTCGGTGGCTGCACAAAGCCAGAACCTACTGGAGCTTTTCAGTAGCTTTAAGTCTTTCTGCATAAAATGGAATGAGTATTGATACAGCGCAGAGCATGTGTGTACTTGGAGGCCTTACTCGGAGGGGTTCAGAGGAAATGACAGGGGAGTTGTGCTGAATGGCACTAATGCAGTGACTGGGGGGAGGTACACAGAAACTTCACCTGTGGAAGGGTAATTGCGGGGGGAGGGAAGGGGTTTCGTTTGCTTACATGAACAAATTGGGTTGAGTTTGAACAAATAGCAGTTCTGACGTGTTCAATTTTTTTTTTTTGTTTCAGTGCCACAATGGCAACTGCACCTTACAACTACTCCTACATCTTTAAGTACATCATCATTGGTAAGTACCGCCGGGCACACGCCTGTGTCCACACGTGCGTGCGTGACCGCCTACCCCCAAACCTGCGGCTGAGCTGTTGCTGACTTGCATGCTCCCTGCCGTACGGTCCTGATCCCTTCAGGAGTTCCTTGTTTAACCTCAGCCCTTCACAGCTCACCAGGCTTCTCCAAAGCTTCTGCAGCTGACTGTATGAAGGAGAATGCCCTTGTGTGCCACAGAACGGGAGCTGCGTGACGGACTGGTGGCAAGTGAACTGGGAGCGAGGGCAAGTCCTGCTGCCTGCCCTGAGTTCACTTTATTGCTGAGCTGCTGTCAAAAATTACTGTTCTGGACATACTTCAGTATTCCTGAGTATCGTCCCTGTTGGAGCCATAATGCTTAGCCCTCTGCATAGCACCAGAAAAAGGCCCTTTAGAAACGTGTGCACAAGGTCCCTTTCTCCCTTAATCAAGTTTATATTTAGAAAAATTGCTAAATCTATTGGAAATGGAGAAAAACTGTAATGGGAATCAAGACAACTGGGATGTGTTGGTTCAGGATTATTGCAGCAGTTTGCATCGTTGGTCTCAAAGGTTTTAGAATCTGTGTCGAAGACGTGAGTACTAGCTGGAATCATGGCTTCAGACAGGCTGCTAAGCCTCTGTCAGGCTCTGCTTTTGTGTGTCAGTGTTGCTCTTAGCTGCAGCTCCCTGGGCTGTTTAGTCAGGGACTTGATGGCATTTATTAGCATCCTGGAAGAACTGGTCTTGCTGTTAATTGTTTAATTTTTAATGATCTTGTGTAGGTGTAAATGATACTGTAATGGTTTGTAACCCGGGCTGCCCTGACAGCGTCAGCCTGCTGAAAAGTTGGTTCTTAAGAGTTCTCGCTGTCAGCACTGTGGAAGCGAAGCAGTTTTTGGTGTGTTCTGCTTGGCTGTCGCTATTATTTGTCCTTACCAGTAACTGCAGGTAAGACAGGAGCAGGAAAAACACCCAACAGCCGTATTTTACCCTTCGTTTTCTTACAGATCTGCTTCTCAAAACCTTGTGAGATACAGTTGTAAAATCAGTACTAAACTTCTCTTCTGAGTTTTCTGCTCCGCCCTTGCTTCCAAGCCTGTACCTGTTACCAAAACCGGTGCAGGAGTTGGTAAATCTGAGGGCTGTAGCCAGGTGTCAGCGCTGGGCCGGGGAAGGAAGTGCCGCCTGTCTGTACCGTTCCTTGTGTGGGGTGAAGAAAATGACCTTGTCGATGTGATGTGGTGTCACATTAACCGTTCTTTCCGTAACAGGCGACATGGGCGTAGGAAAGTCCTGTTTGCTTCATCAGTTTACAGAAAAGAAGTGTGAGTATTTCAGTTCGCACCCCTCTTCCCTGCCTCTTGGCTCCCCTTGTGCGTGAGCTCGCTGCAGCGTCCGTTTTAATCTGTGGGGGCGGCTCTTGCACGTGGTTGGATTATTTTTTCGACCCCTGCAGATGTAGAAGCAGAATGCGGACGCGGTGACGGCGAAACTGCCGCTCCAGTCAGCCCTACCTGTGACCAGTGGGGAGACTGGCTGGTTTTTACAGCTTTTCTGGGGAATCTTGATGTGAAACAAAGTCAGATTTCTTGCCTGAAACGTGCAAGTGTTCAGTATTGGTGTAGCTTGAACACAGAGCGGTCCAAAGGGATTTTTTAGTGCTTTTAAGGACTTCAGTAAGAAAAAAGATTCACTTTTCTTTTGGCTTTTTGCTGACTTAAGTAGCATCGTGGCACGCTCGCTGCCGTGACTCATGACTCTGGGACTGCCCTGTGTGAGGCTGTCTGAGGCTTACTGCAGCCTGCACCCTCTTTCTGTATGCTGTCACAACCAACTAAGAACTAACTTCCATTCCTCACGTGTGTTCCGCTGGAGCTTGTGTTGGCTGCCGGCTCCTACGACTCCGTGGAGCTCGCGCTCAGTGGATAAGCCTGTAGGTATTTATTAGTGCAAAGTTCGTCTTCACCGTGACGAACTCGGGACGTGGCAGTAAGTGGGTAGGAGCTACGGTTTAAAGTGTTTCTGTTTTCTGGTAAAAATAGGATGGTTTAACTGTTGCTTTTAATTAAAATCCAGTATCAGGCGATTCTTCAAATGCTGCTTCGCATACAGTCAAACTGTTGTCAGCATTGAGCTGAAGCGGGACAGCCGAAGGTGCCAACAGACCGTCACTCGCTGTAGGCAGCCTGGCTCGGTCCTCACCCTTTCTCTCCTTCATCTTTCTTAAGGATGAGCTCATTAAGATGAGTTTATTGCAACTAGAAAGATGCCTTTTGGGTTTTGATTTGCTGTGTCCGTAGCTACTTACGGAACTGGCCTTTCCCTGTGGACAGTTATGCTATTACCCTCTTGGATATTTGTTTTCGAAGCTGTTATAGACTTCACTGTCTGTCAGTAATTCCCCAGAAGTTACATTTTCCCGCTGCAGTAAACTAGTTAACTGTTTCTGCAGGGGTAGATGAGACTTAGCTGACTCGACACCCTCGGGTATATGCGGCCAGGCAGCAGCAGTGTGCCTGCGTCGAGGAGGCGAGGAGTTCCGTAACTGTTGACACGCTAGCAGCAGTTCAGGGAATACTTCATTTCTTTCTGGCTAAGTGATACGGTTTGGGAACTGTAGCTGTAAAAGTGCTTTCTTAGGGACTGAAAGTCTGGTAGAGCGAGCTGAGAACTGGTGATAGCAGCATCTTTGTAGCAAGGAGAACTTACACCAGAAAGATCTGACCTTTGCTCTTGTTTTCCACGACAGTTATGGCGGACTGTCCCCACACAATTGGTGTTGAATTTGGCACAAGAATAATTGAAGTTAGTGGCCAAAAAATTAAACTACAGATTTGGGATACAGCAGGCCAAGAGAGATTCAGGGCTGTCACACGAAGCTACTACAGAGGAGCAGCAGGAGCTCTCATGGTCTACGACATCACCAGGTAAGGAGCTGCTGGCCGTTCCTCTGGCGTTGTAGCGCTGCGTGTGCCGCAGCCGTACGCGTACGGTCCTGCCTGTCCCCTTGGCTTCACGGGCTCTGTCTGGATGTGTATCCTGTGGCGTGAAGCGTACCGCACTTCTTCATCTAAAAGTATTTAAAGAGCTGAAAATGAAACGTGGGGAATTAGGTGAGCTGCTTTCCTTGGAAAACCTCACTGCTGACGGACCTGAGGATGTTACTGTTTCAGGCCTTGCCTGCCTGTCTTGAAACTGTCTAAAGAACTGGTTTTGCCCTTAAATCTCCTCTTCAGTACCTGGACTCTTCCTGGGAGGCAGTGGATACCCTGCTCACCTGGCAGGGGTATTCTAGAGTAGTTACAGGAGGGAGTATTACCTCTGCTGCAGGGGTACGTAACCGTGCCTCGCCGACTCGTGTCGGTGAGAGCGTTGCAGAAGCCTGACTCTGGGCCCCCTCAGGGGCTGGTCCCGCAGCAAGAGCGCTGCGTAGCAGCTATCCCGTCCTCCTACAGACGAGAATTAAAGGTGCTGCCGAACGAATGAGGAGTCCGATGTGCAATGCGGAATGCTTTTGCTTTCACGTGTCTCCCATCTGCCTCTGGGGCTGTCGCTGATACCCTTTAAGCACCTTTTTTCCCCCTGCAGATACAGGTGTATGTCCTGGTATTTCTGTTGTCCCAGATTTAAGCAGCGTCACGCGCTGTTTGTTACCAACGTGCTGTTCCGCTCCACAGTGCTCGGTGCGGGTATCTGACAGGGACCCTTTCACGTGTTCCGTGCACCGCGCTGTCCGTGTGAAGACAGTCCGGCTGCCCCACGCTGGAAGTGCAAGTTGCTCCCTTCCGCAGTGTGGGAAGAGTTGCTCCGTGGATCTAAACTGACTTGTTGCAGGGAACCTTGGTCTGAGTCCAGACGAGATGCTGCTGCTTTGTCCTGAGGCTGGGGAGAACAGGGGCGACAGATGTCGGTGTGTTTACTGGGTGCTGACTGTGCCGTTGGCACGTACCTGTTTTTAAAGAATACTGTCTCTAAAACCGTTCTCGCTTGATTCTCTGCAGAAGAAGTACATATAATCACTTAAGCAGCTGGCTGACAGATGCAAGGAACCTCACCAATCCAAATACTGTAAGTGTGACTTTTTTTAACCTGCTTAGAAGAGCACTCTTGCTTTCAAGAGGTGGGAGGCTTCGGCCAAAGCATCTGCGGCAGTAGCAGATTCTGTGCAAGGAACTGCCTGCGTTTTCTCACCTGCTTAGCTCCGAGCTCTCCTTAGTTCCCATTCTGCAGCACTCGGTGACTCTTCCCTTACTGCAGCGGGAGCAGAAGTGTGGGATGCTGAGCAGGAAAGCAGTGCCTGCTTCTCAAAGCCCCGTGCTGCTCATCTTTCGGGGGGCCTGTTTGCAGCAGCTGGGGACAAAATTGGGGTTAACTCTGAGCAAACCGTTACTGTTGTTACTGCTGTGTGGCAGCGATGAGGGGAGTGCTGCCTCTGCTTACATGGGAATATAAACGGGATCCTCAGCCAGAGCTGAGCAGGGCTCCTGGAGGGATGGGGGAAGGTCGGTCTGTGCCTGGACACACAAGGACTTCAGTCTTGTCCTGAACGCCCCAAGCTCGTGGGACGACTCTTCTCTGGGACAGAAAATGCAAAGGTGCTGCTGGATTAGCAGCTGATGAAACAGATACCAGAAGTGGTTCAGAGTAAATCTCCCACAAATAAAGAGGGGGCTGCTCCTCCTCATCCCATGGGAAGAGTGTTCGGAAGGGGCAGCTGGAGATGCTGTCCCTGACTTGACAGCGGGGCACTGCTAAGAGCAGCGTCATCTGGGGTCAGCCTCTGCCTGTGTCCTGCTGGGCTTTCATCTCTGTCAGGAGGAGGGTGGTAGCGAAAGAGCCAGGAGGCTTTTCCCCAGACTAACTTTCTCTCTTTGGACCCAGGTGATAATCCTCATAGGAAATAAAGCAGATCTGGAAGCACAGCGGGATGTTACATACGAAGAAGCCAAACAATTTGCTGAAGAAAATGGTGTGTCTTTTTTTTTTTCTCTTGTGCTGATACTTTTCCTACAAGATAGTGCTAAAGGGATCCCCAGCAGTAGCGTAATGGTAGATGTGCAGACACCCACCGTGCCTGAGACAGGACGGGTAGAGCTAAGCCAGGCTGAGTTCTGGAAACCGGCCCGTGTGTTGGTGCCTTCACGTAGCCGTAGAATACCATGGAGTATGAAGTCAGTGTCTTGCGGGGACTCGGAAGGTCACGGTGTGACTGACGTGGGGCTGTTGGAAGTACATTGTGCGCTGACTGTCAAACCTCTGTTTCTGAACAGGTTTATTGTTCCTTGAAGCAAGTGCAAAAACGTAAGTCGCTTTTGTGCGGAGGAACGGGTGAGCTGGGTGAGGGGTGTGTTGGCGAAGTGCAGCCGCAGGGGTTGCGTACGGGGAAAAGGAAAACCCTTGTTCCTGGCGCGGTGTGTGCGGCAGCTTCAGCCACGTCGGCTCTGACCGAAGGTGGCTTGGAAAGCAGACCTCTCGCTCCACTGCAGGCGGATTTGTTCAGTCTGACTGAACTGCTTTGGTTTTAACTGGTCGTTTGAGCGTGTACAGGGGGTGGGGGTGGTTCCCCGTTCGCCATTCCTTCCCTCGGAGGGAATTCCTTCCTGCTGCAGCGGACCCTGAGTAACTCCTGCCGCTCTCTTCGTAGCGGGGAGAACGTGGAGGACGCGTTCCTGGAGGCTGCCAAGAAAATCTACCAGAACATCCAAGATGGGAGCCTGGATCTGAACGCTGCAGAATCGGGAGTACAGCACAAACCGTCGGCGCCGCAGGGGGGGCGACTAACCAGCGAACCCCAGCCCCAGAGAGAAGGCTGCGGCTGCTAGTGACCTCTGTTTCATGGCTCCCTTCTGACCTTTCACCTCTGTCTGTTGGAAGCGGTGCTTTTGGCCGCTTCCCTGTCCTCTGTACATCTTACTGGGTTTAATTCAAACTCTGAGACAAGTTTAACACAGTACTAAACTGCTAAACAACCTTAGATGTAATCAGGTTATCAAAGGCAAGTAGAGTAATAAAACCTCTCCTGCATGGTAAATCTAGAAGTTTTCTTTCTCCTTGATTGTCCTTGTGCTAGTGTCACCGGGTTTAAACTGAGCACTGATGCTGGACTCGTGATTTCCCGCTGTTGCAGGGCTTTGTCTTGTACGGTTTAAGTGGCTGGTCCTTTGGCCTTTCTTCCCCCTCAGAGCTGTCCGTAGCAAAGGAGAAGGGGTTTGCTGTGAAATGGTTCCGGGGGGCTCCCTGTTCGCGTGCTGTTCTCGGAAGAATTCCCTGGGGTGTGTACTGCGGGTCGGGGCTCGCAGCGGGAAACCATCCCTTCGCTCTTGTGCTCATGCTTTCTGTCATTTTTTTGCCACTTTTCTCCTACATTTGTTAACAGAAGGTAAATATGTATAAAACTTGAAGGAACTGAGCGAACGGTGAAATCCAGCCTGTGTATATGATTTTAATGAAGAAAATGACTGGCCTTAGGGCAGCGTGTAAGAACACACCCGTTTGTACAGCGGGACCCGCGTGTGCCCGCCTTGCCCGGCCGTCGGGCTGGCGAGGGCGGCTGGGGGGGGGGGGGGGCCCCCCCCCCGCCAGTGGAATCTGTCCTTCCTCCCTGCGCTGTATCTACGCTCTTTGTTAACCCCGCTCTGCGCGGCCAGCGGTGCGCTAACCCGCTTCCGTCCGGGCTTCGCGCCGCGGCCCAAGGCTGGCTCCTGCGCTTCTGTACCTGTTGCTTCCCAAATGCTCAGAGGCCAAACGGGACGGTTGGAATTGTGCGTGTGCTCTCCGGGGACTTTGCGCTGAAGTCCCCTGGGAGGGTTTCTTTTGAGCCTCGGGCTTCTTTGCCAGGCCTTCACCTCCCTCGTGCTGCTGTGACCTGTAACGCTGGGCGGCGGGCGCTTCGAGGGGTGACCGTGCGGGTGTTGCTGAGCTCCGTGTGGGCTCCCTGTGCCAGGTGTGACCTCCCCTGAGGCATCGCTGTTTAAGAACAGGAGGGGGCAGGTGCTTCACCACGGCCAGGTGTCCCACCTCGGTCTTACTGCAGCCTTCAGAATGCAAAGTAGTCTTAAAATCTCTCTCTAGACACTAAAACTACCCCAGGTTCGGGCGTGTAAAACCGTGGTACCAGAGTATTGTACAGTCAGTGTCAGACAAGAGCCACAGCTGGGATGTGCGGGCGGGAGGATGGGGGTGACTTGTGCGCTGTCCCTCTGTCGTGTCTGGCTCGTCCCTGTTTTCAGGACTCTT
>NW_010233955.1:23453-23734 GCF_000690775.1 Eurypyga helias | reverse complement strand
TCCCCGGGCCACTCACAGCCGGTCGCGTTGTTTCTGTCACCAAAAGGGTTTGTTCGGACTGCTGTACTCCTCATTTGATGTAACGATGCTATTAATCTAAATATTTGTAAATAAAGTACCTGTATCTAGATAAACAGCCCTGGTTTGTGTTCTGTGCTCCCTGTACAGCGCGAGGGGCTTCCTCCGCGCTGGTCCAGGGGTCGTGCTGCGAGTGTCGCCCAGGGCTGTGTAGGGAGCCAGCCCAGCGCTGGAGCTGGTGCCTTCACCGCTCCTGTTGAACA
>NW_010233955.1:22848-23369 GCF_000690775.1 Eurypyga helias | reverse complement strand
AGTCTGGGTGCAAGGGGACAGGTGCTGATGGGAAAGGGAGGGAGAGGGCTGGCAAAAGCCATTCCAAGCCAGGCTCCTGTGGAGGGGCAGGAGCTTCAGTGGTGCCCCAGGGCTTCACCCAGTGCTTGTAGGCAGCAGCTGCAAGGGGCACGACCCCGCACCCACCCCTGTGGGAAGGTTCACTTGCTCCCTTGAGTAAGCAAGGGAAGTGGGTTCACTTACTCCCTGGAGCAGAGGGGCAGAGCTGGAGAGCCAAGCGCAGTGCTGACAGGGCTGCAGCACAGCCCTGCCACCAGAAAGAACTCGGAAACCCAGCCCCAAAACCCCAAGAGACAGAAAGTTTAAGGACGTATTCCAAAATAGTTGTATTTAAAACACCCGTGAGTTTGACAACAGGTGGACAACTCATATAACGTTTGCACAGGGTGGGTTTGGGCACAGGTTTAAACGTGCAGTTACACCGGTTCAGAACCCCCGTGTTCACAGAGCCAGGGTACCCGACCGTGCGAACGGCCCGGCAG
>NW_010233955.1:22479-22740 GCF_000690775.1 Eurypyga helias | reverse complement strand
TGCACCGACAGACTGCCCCGGGGATGCAGCTGCGGATGCGCTCGGAGCTGCTCCCGTCCCGCACGGCCCCTCTTCACCAACAGATCTCCGCTGAAATCCTTACAAACACGCGAGCCCCGGGCTGCTGCCGTGACCGCCTGTAACCGACACCGGGATGTGACACACAGATGAAACTGGGAAGATCACGGACCGCGGTAGCTGAACAGTCAGGGTGGTCTCCACTAGCAATTTCTCCGGGCCCTGTGAGCATTTACAAGCAGC
>NW_010233955.1:13630-22390 GCF_000690775.1 Eurypyga helias | reverse complement strand
GCCCACCCCCCCGCCTTGGGCTACCACCACTACAGCCACCGGCCCCCATGGCGCTCGCGCTGGGCAGGAAGCTCCGCGAGGCTGCAGCTCACCTCTGGGCTTCAGCGGGAAACTCCTTGCGGGCAGGACTGCGTTGTCCGAGGTGCCACGGGACGAGCTGCCCGCCTGGTGGGGCCGTGTGCGAGCCTGGTCAGAGGCGCCTAGGAAAGCAGTGCAAGGCTGAGTAAGGTCTTCAGCGGGTAGGGCGCACTAATCGTCAAAAAGCAAAGAAAAACCTGGATTTTAAAGAATAAAAAGCTAAGGCAAAGTGAAAAAAACCCAAACAAACCACAAAACAACAACTCTGAGGAAAACTTGCCCTTTTCAAACACATTCACTACTGCCAGAGTGACCATGCCAGCACGATCCCCCCGTCGGAAAACGCCTGCAGCGCCTCCACCACGGTGAGCGTACGGCTGTAACGGCACAAGTCAGCCCAGAACGCCCACGTGCCCCCGACCCGGAACGCCCGTGGAGAGCGGAGCGTTACCTGTGGCTTCGTTAAATTCACAGCATCGGGAGGAGAGCCCAGACCTGAGCTCTGGGCTAGGAACTGCGAATCCGAGGACGTGCTGCTGACGAGGTCGTCCAGCCACCTGCCGCGTTACCTGTGGCTTCGTTAAATTCACAGCATCGGGAGGAGAGCCCAGACCTGAGCTCTGGGCTAGGAACTGCGAATCCGAGGACGTGCTGCTGACGAGGTCGTCCAGCGCATCCACCTGCCGCTTCAGGCTGTGAAGGGTGCCCTCCGTTTGCCGCTTTCCTCTGAGCAACACTTCCACCTGCTTGGCCATGCACTGCCGGAGCTGAGCCTAGGCACACCATTGGTTCTATCAGTGCTTCCACGGCCTGGATGTCAGGGCTGGTTAAAGAGCCCCAGGACCTTAAGGCCCAGCCCTAAGGGACACGACGGCAGAGGCTCAAACCCCAAAGCAGATGGCAGAGAGTTTGCAAGTTACAGGCACGGAGTTGGCCTCCTCCCAGCCAGCCACAAGCTCTACCCCCTGGCACCTGCATGCAAAGCGATCGCGGCTGCTCCTGGCAGCATGACGCGTGCAACGTCCCGCAGGATGATGGAAAGGGGGGAATCGCGCTGGAAGGCTCCAAAATCCCCTGAACTGGTAATTAGTTAAAATCACAGTCGCCGCAGCACGCAGCTGCTCAGCTGTCCTGCACCCTTCCCACCCAACGCCAGGCTGGAGGCAGGCCCTGTGCAGGGAGCGGGTACCCCAGGGCTGGGGGAGGACCCCGCGCCCCTGGGGCGGTTGGGCCGTATTTAGGAGGGACCCGAGGGACACGTCGGTGGGACTGGGAGGGGATGTGCCACCTTCAGCCAATCTTCGTGGTGCTGCAGTTTCTCTCGGACGGCCTCTCCCCGCCACTGTTCATCCTGCGGGAAACAGCCACACACTCAGCAACGGAAGGTTACGGCCAACGGTACCGATTGGACACGCTCGGCTCTTGCATGAGCAGCGCTCGGAGTGCATTTTACCGTTATGGCTTTTGAAAAATTCAGCTTTTCTTCCAGCGAGAGGAGCCTCATGTCAGCCAACAGCTCCGTCTCCTCTAAGCTCTCAGGTTCCCACTGCAGGCTTCCCTTTACTTCAGAAGCTGCTTCCAAGTATTCCAATGGTCCCAGAGAAGATGGGCTTGAAGACTTAAATCCCATCCTGATTTCATCTTCCGTCTCCCATTTAAGCAACGTTGCTGTGTTCTGCACTTCCCTTTGTCTCTTTTCCAGGTCCTCCCGAGTCTTAACCTAAACAACACGACAGTCTCATGATTTTGCTGTCATGTTACAAATGCATCAATCCAGAGGGATTTTCCCATGTAACTGAAGTGTTTACATGCTGATGGCTGCAACTGGGAATTGCAAAATACCTTCCAGTGCCTGGGGGGGCTACAAGGAAGCTGGGGGGGACGTTTTCCAAGGGCAGGGCGGGGACGGACAAGGGGTAATGGGTTTAAATTGAAAGTGGGGAGGTTTAGATTGGATAAGATTCTTCCTGCAGAGGGTGGGGAGCACTGGGACAGGTTGCCCAGAGAAGCTGGCCCCATCCCTGGGAGGGTCCAAGGCCAGGCTGGATGAGGCTTGGAGCAACCTGGTCTAGTGGAAGGTGTCCCTGCCCATGGCAGGGGGTGGGACTGGGGGTCTTTGAGGTCCCTTCCAACCGCTTTTGTGAAAACCTCTGGACACTGCAGCCCCAATTCCAACATGAACTTTGCCTGTTAAGCCCCTCGGATGGTAACCGAGGCAATGGCAGTGACCAGCCACAACTGGTTACCTTAAACCTCTTCCTTCTCTGGCCCTGCAGTCTCCCCTGAATACTTTCTCGTTGCTAACAACATGCCTTTCCCCCAACACTGGGGTCCTTGAGACTTGGAAACTATTTATAAAGGGTTTATTAATGACTAGGAGATGCCAGACAACATGGAATTGTCTTTAAATTTAAAGCAAATTAAAAAAAAGGCTGCCTAGGCTGGCACTAAACGAGCAGCTTTGCACATTGATAACATTTAGTGATTTGCATAAATAATGACTCTAGTGATGCCAAGTTCCTATTACCAAACCTTAACCTAAACAGGGGCCAGGGTCCTAAGCCTTGAGCGAAGCATTCATCGCCCAAAGCATGAACGCTATGGTGCATCTGCTGTGATCCCGGGAGCACCAAATCCAACGGCTCTTCAGGAGCAGCTGGGAGTCATCCCCTCCACCCGCCCCACCTCCCAAGGACACGGGCTCCTTCCCAGGTGTCACTTCATGGCGAGAGGGGCTGGCGTGTTTGAACGGGCCTTAACAGGGCCGGTGATTCACCACGTGGGGGTTGATGCCGCTCTGCCACGGCCTTCGAGATCCGAAGGATGAAATGCTGCTTCAGAGCTCAGCAGCCCCACGCCAGCAGCTCTGCACGTGACTGCCTGCTTGGTTCGGTTGTGAACCGGGATTACTGAGCTGCTGGATCCTGCTACTCGTTAACAAAGCTGAACCCCCAGCGCTGGGAAAGTCGCCCGGCAGTTTCAAGCAGCTCCGCTTCTGACAAGGCAGACGGGAAGAGATTCAGCGTGGCACAAGACCCAGCTTTCCCTCACACCCACGTGCCTTTGGCCACCCGGTTTTACCTGGGTTTGAAGATCCAGGTAGTCCTGTTGGGTCTGCCCGAGGTCCGTCGTAAGGCGCTTGGCACGTTCATGGCTGTGGTGTGCTGCTCGCTCAGCGCTCGCCACGTCACCCTGCAGGCAGCAGTTTTCGTCCTTCTGTTCCTAGGGAAGTGCAGAGAGACAGATTCTGCTGAGCACCCGCTGCGCAGAAGCAAACCACGAGAAGCCAAATAACGCGGTTTCTTCAACAGTGTTGGTAGGAGCAACTCGAAGCTGTTCTGCAGCTCAGTCTAGCAACAGCAGGGAGTTGCCTCGAGCTCTGTCTAGGCATGAAGCCCATGCAGGACTTTGATCCTCTGACCATAAAGATGGTGTTCTATCCTTCTGCAGGTTCAGAACCCAAATCCCCAGTAACCCACGTCCCTCGGCCAGGACTTGCCGGCAGTTCTCTTTCAAGCTGCATCCTCTGCATTTGCATTGCTTCCTTCAGGCTCAGGATTTGGTTTTCTGCCGCCTTCCTCTGGGATGCTATCTGATCTTGGAGATGGCTCAGCTCAGACTTGGAGACGTCCAGCTCTTTTTGAAGAGACTGTATTTCCCTATTCTTCTCTTGTAATTGTAATTCCTTTTCCGAGAGCTGATGTTCTGCAATCAACATGGGTTTAAAACAATCCCGGTTAGCAGAAGTGTAAGTATATTGGCCTATTTCACACTCATTTTTTCAAACAAACACGTTCATCTGCTGAGCAATGGTTTGTAAAAACACTGACACAAGGTGAGGGGGGCAGAACACCAGACCTGCAGTTGGTGGGGCAAGTCAGTGCAAGGACTGAGGCATCCCAGGGGCTGCGTTAGGAACCGAGCGAGGTAACGGAAGTACTTGGATTCAGACTCAGACCCCACAGATGGGAACAGATTTGTGCAACCAATCTTACTGCTTTGCCTGACAGTCTCTTCAAATGCTGCGCACCGTGACTCCTCCTTTTCCAGCTTCCTGAGGTTTTCTTCTGCCAGCCTTACTTTTGCTACTGCCTGCTCCAGTTTCTTTTGCTGATCTGTTAGCTCCTTCTCCAGCAGGATTTTCTGATCTCTCGCTTTAGCAGTACACTCTTCCAGTTTTTTTCCTTCATTCTCTGAACTTTGCTTGAGATGACGAAGAATCTGCCAAAACAAACCCCACCACTTCACTCCTTACCAAGTCCGTAAGAACAAAACATCACCCAAAGAAGTTAAAGCACCACAAACTGGACAGAAGTGTGGTCTAACACTCCCCACTGACAGAAAGAGTTGATCAGTGTTTCTCGCCTCTCGTTTTCAGTACGGCCGTCCCAGTTTTTCTTTTGGTTAACACCCTGTTGAAACTGCTCATTTTACTACGGGAATGTCCAATTAAGCCCTAACTTTCATGAACAGCTGATGGGCTTTGCACAGAAAACACCACAGAAGAACAGATGCGAGCTGCCAAGAGTGATCCACTCCGATCAAAAGGAAACTTCAGGATAGAAAAGCCCTGGATGCTTTTTCTGCTTAGTTTTGGAATTATGGAAAGCAGCTGGAGTTAAGTTTTGATTAGTTTCACTGCAAGTCCCTTGCAGCATTTCAGGTACCCTACGCAGCATGCTCATCTCGCAGGAGAAAGCAACAGCACGGGATGAAGTTCTCTGAACTAAATTCTCCTGCTGGACCTGACAGAAGAGAACTGCAGAGCATCATCTGTCCATCTCCTCACTGCACCAGCAGCTGAGACACTCTGCTTCACAGGGCCCTCCCTCCCTGGGGGCCAGCACAGGAGGACCCTGCCAAGCAGGGACACAGCCCTTTGTTGTGACAACTAAGGCATAACTGAACACAGAAGCTTTTTATAGAATCATAGGATGGTTTGGGTTGGAAGGGACCTTAAAGATCATCTAGTTCCAACCCCCCTGCCATGGTTTTTCCTTTACTGCTATTCTTCTAAAAACGAGGCTTCGTGTTTCTTAAAGCACTGGCACATTACGTGTAAGCCTGCACCCAACACATTCTGGCCTGGGTTATTTTTAGAGGTCAAGAGAAAGTGAGGCAAGTTGGCAGGTTCGTTACCGCTTCTTGCTTGGCTAGTTCTGCTTCCTTCTCTTCAATCTCTTTCTGGAGCTGCTGCAATTGGTTCTCCCTCTTTTTCTGCCTCTCTTGGCAATCCTTACGTTTCCTCAAATACACCAGGATATCCTCCTTCAGGGTTGCCCGCTCTCTCAGCAACTCATCCTGATGCCTGGCGTTGCTCTGCAGATCCTGCAACACGAAACAGACGCCCATGACGTAACTGCTGGTGCTCTGGCTGAACGGCTTGCCTGGGAAGGAACGCGACCCATCACCCCGCTCACGCAGCAGATGATTTAATCAGCCACTGAGTGAATTAACACAACAGGACCCACCAGGTAAAGAGCTGGAAGATGCTGCGTGTTTGTTTAAATGTATCTTCTTCCTAAAAAACAATAAACCAGGGGGATGTTCCCTCTGTATCTTGTTTTCTAGAAAGAAGATACATTCAAAACCAAACAAATCCACAAACAAAACCCAAACGGCCCCCACTAAACCAAACAACCCAAAACCACACCCAAGAAAAGCCACACACTCCAACTTGGAAATAACAACCTGACCAGGAGAGTCGCCACTGGAACAGAAAACCCAAACCAGCGAGCTCACCCGGGTCAGAGCCTCCTGCAGCCCAAACCACTCCGAACTCAGCCAGAACAAGGCAGTGACCCCGCCACTGTTTCAGCCCCGCGATCGTGAGCTCGTGCGCGCAGCCGAAACGCAGGCGACGATGGACTGTCGGCTGTGCGATAAACGACGCCCCGCGCTCCTGTGCCGCTGACTCACTACGCGCACTAAGTACACGTTTCACCAAAACCAACCTGTTGTACCAGTTGAAGCTGTTGCCTGGAGTCACTTAATTCTCCTTTCAGCAGTTCTAGTGCTTCCTTTTTATCTAGAAAAAATTCAGTCAGCAATCTCAAATACCTACACAATAAATTCTCTTTTTGTAATGAAAAATAAACAATAGAAAGACAAGTTTCCAACGCTTCCAAAGTTTCCATCTTTCTAAGATGTTAAACACTTTCTGCCTGTAGATACTTGAGCATGTTGGACTTTAATACCCCACCCTACAGTTTCAGCATCTTAACACACTTTATCTCACAGTTTATTACTATTTAAAACCAAGAGTCATCTTTACCTTGAAGGTCCTGCTGTACAACAGTAATGTCTCCGTTCAGCGACTCTTTTTGTTTGTTCAGTAGATCGACCTCCTGCTGCAGGTTTTTAACATCCAATCCCATCTTTTCTACCTTGGACAACGCAGTTCTGCTGTTGTCTTCAGTAGCCGTTAGGTCTCTGTAAAAATGGGAATGCATACCCTCCATGAGTCGGAAGCCAGGACTGAAAAACCAGCTGCGTTTCCGTAACAGCGCTCCCAGCTCAGGGGATGCCACCCAGGAGTCACGAGAGCACGGCAGCCATCCTGTTCCAAGACTCCACGTTTTGCTTCCCCTGACATTTCTCACTGCACTGCCACGACGTAACAAGGGCTGTCGCAGCCACCAGCTTCACTGCTGACTGTTTCCCGTCAGTCTGCTGCAGACATGCCTGAAGTAAAAGCTCCACAGGATATAAGAACATATATCCTGTGGATATTCCTATATTCTTACAAGAATACGCTCCACAGCATATTCTGTATAATTGGGCACGTCAAGGTCATAGCTGTATTTTTAATTATGATAAACAGACATTCAAGGCACTTCCCATCACTCCTGATCTCTGTGGAAATAAAACCATTCCCCCCACCTTCTGATTTGTGACAGCTTCTTTTCCAGACTCTGACAGTCGTCTTCAAGCTTTTCCTTCTCTTCATTCAGAGCGCCGATATCCCCTTGCAACGCACACATTTGAGAAACCAGATGTTCCTTTTCCTGATGGGCTTTCTCAAGTCGTTGCTCCTGCCAGTCCACTTCCCCTTGCTGACACTGACACAATCTCTGAATATTCTCCAATTTTAACTTCTCCTACAAAAGAAGGCAGCGTGACCACCACGTTTACACGGTCCAGAAGCAGAACAAGTTACGAACACCTTTAGCTGCCGCAGTTCACAAACCCTTCACTCCCAGAGATCATGCAGAGTGCACCTACTGCATTACAGCGGGGGGACTGCCCCAAGTGCCCGATTCATTTGGACTTGTGATGGTCTGATGAATACGAGCACTGCACAAGGGTGCAGTAGTTGAACCACCACTTTCCCCCATATGTAAGAGCAGCACATCCCTTCACCGCAGGGATTTTGAGAGAACGAGCACTTGAAGGGCTGCGAGATGCTCGGGTGCCGTGGTAAGGCACCCTGAGCGTGGCCGTGGAAAGGTACCCGGCACACCGACCAGTCCCCTCTTCCCCCCGGCTTTCACAGAAGGGGTACAAAGAGAAGAGGTCAAGTCTTCTAAAAGTAAGCAGCAGGTAATACCTGCTTATAAACGCTCTCTTAGCAACACAGGTTACGTTTTCTGAAACTGCACAACTGGGTGAAGGAGGGCTATCCCAGACTCTGACCGGACAATCCTGTAGCTACTCTGACGCTGCCGAAGGGATGTCGCTGATCCCTGCCTGCTGGCATCGAGGCTGAATGTCTGTCTGTGCTCCTCAAAGAGAAGAGACCAGCTGAGCTAAGAGCCCTCTTTAATGGTAGAGAAGATCATCCAGCAGAGTTTGAAGACTGTCTTCCACACTTACTCTTTGAGTGAGGACACGGAATCCAGAGAGACTCTGGCAGCTCACACTAAGAAAACTGTGTTCACCGTCCTACAGCCACAGAGCACCTTCTGTCTTCTTGCCCTCTCCCCCTCATGGGCACAAAATTCCCATTATTTTAAAGGGCCTAAACAGACTTCAGACTTTTCTGCGATAAGCTGCAGTCAGACTAGAAACTCAGATTTCAGAGCGTAGGGACCCTGTTACCCAGATCGGAACAGAACCGCTGGATATGCGGAGCTCTTCTCCAGTTACTGTGTTAGCTACAGAAGGAATACTTACTTCCAGAAGTGCAACCTGAGTCTTTTCTAGCTCATTGACCTTTTGATCACGTTGTAGTTTCAAACCTTCAAGTTCATTATTTTCAAGCTCCAGCATTTCCAGAACACGTTTCAGTTCTAGTAAGGGCACAGAAAGAAAAGATTATTACAAACACATCAAATGTGTCCTGTTTGCAAAAAGAGGCACCAAGGAGAAGTTAAGGGACACGGCACTATACTGGTATCACCCCAGTAAAAACCCTCCACGTTTTGACTGTTGTGTCAGACACAGACACATCATGAGAGAATTGGGCTTGTTCAGCCTGGAGAAGACTCCAGGGAGACCTTAGAGCACCTTCCAGTACCTGGGGGGGGCTACAAGGAAGCTGGGGGGGACTTTTTACAAGGGCCTGTAGTGACAGGACAAGGGGTAACGGGTTTAAACTGAAAGTGGGGAAAGTTTAGATTAGATATCAGGAAGAAATTCTTCCTGGAGAGGGTGGGGAGCACTGGGACAGGTTGCCCAGAGAAGCTGTGGATGCCCCATCCCTGGAAGTGTCCAAGGCCAGGCTGGATGAGGCTTGGAGCA
>NW_010233955.1:9620-13473 GCF_000690775.1 Eurypyga helias | reverse complement strand
CTGCTCCCAAGGGGGTTAGTCTGGGACAGAGTATCTGACTGATAAACAGTGAAATAAAGTATTTCAGATAAAGTACAAAAGTTGCAGACTGCCACTGTTTGTACTTCCCATCAGACAGGATGCAACTGCTTGGAAGGAGATTCCTCCGTCTCCCCACACTCCGATGTCTCGTTCCCCTGTGAGTGCAGCACCATCAGCTCAGTCTCCTCACCACACAGCGCTCCACTGCGAGCTTCACTCGTCAGCCCCGACATCGGATTCCTGCACACTGCTCTCTGGCATGGAAAACTCCCATCCCAAATCCAAAGCAGCACAACACACGGCCTCAGCTTCAGCAAAGGCTGTCTGCCCGCTCTGTACAGACGAGGAGACTCACGGGGAACTCCTCTGCAGTTGTTCACAGTATTTAAAGAGTGAGGAACAGAAGACTGCAGTGACGTGCAATGAAGAGCTCAGTGTATTTCTTTCCAATCCACCCACAACACTGGCTGGTAAAGCCAGGGACGTACCTGTCTTATGCCTGGAAATTTGCCCAAGTATTCCTTGAAGATTTTCTTCCTCTTTTCCAATATCCTTCTTTATTATGGAAAGCTGGGCTCTTTTCTCATTCATCTGGCCATCCAGTTCTTTTCTCTCAACATTAAGCTCTTCCAGAAGTAGCTTTATTTCCTGTGGAAATATATCAGTTACAAGGAATGCCATTATTTGCCATTTTAGATAGAACTTCTGTTGAAAGGAAAACTAAGTATTCATAAAATTCAAGAAGTCTGTCACCAGTATTCTGGTCAATTTAATTCCAGAGTTTATAGTTACAGGTAATGGTGTAAACAAACAAAACCCCCATAATATTTAGCTTAAAGTCCTGCTTGTTGACAATTTAAAGTAGCAAGGTTGCAGAGATTTTGATCTACAAGTTTGACCACAACACAGTCAGTCAAGCGAACGATAGGTGGGCCTTAAACCAGGAAATCAGACAAAAAACACCCACCCATAAAACCCACCCAAAATCTAATAAACCTTGATACTTTATTTCAGAAAGAGAGGAAGCACAAAATCCTTTCTAAATAAATGGGGATGGAGACGGCTGATTGGCACCAGCTTGGCTGTGTTTTACATATACCGATCAGACTGGTTTGCTTGCCTCAGCACCAGTAAGTCAGAGACTTCTATTTAGTATAATCTAGTAGTCAAGGGACCAAGTCTCAGTATTACAGGAAGTAAGGAGTTGTGCATCTGGACCAAGCTCTTAGTCACACAAAACTTGCTTGTTCTGTTTTTCAGTGGGTTTTAGGAGGCTGTAGAAAGTAAAACTGATTTTGTGGAACTTCCGGGATGTTTTGGATATGTCTGTTCTTTGGAGATACAATGAACTGAAAAATCATTTGGAAAAAAGTTACCCTTATTTGGCGCAGTTTTTCGTTTGCTTCAGTCTCTCCATCTCGAAGAGCTTCTTTGAGGTCACCTTTCTTTTGAGAAATACAGTCTTGAAGGACACTGAGCTCTTCTTTTCTTTGATGTGTCTGCTGCTCCAGAAACACGAGCTCTTGCTGCTGAGCAGTCATCTACAATGGAGGAGTTCAACAGAAGTAGCATCCGAAGGCTTTTATTTTTGTAGCTACACACAAGTGCAGTACCCTGTTCCCTGCACAGATTGTTTAAACTGCATCACACCAAGGATCCCATCAGAGCAATGAGCTTCATTTGCTAAACCTGTGTAATAAAGCCAGTGCTAAAGACCAAGCTCTGATTCAGTTACAAAGCCAACAAAACATAGTCCAGAGTTCGTAAGACAAGCCTTACCTGATCTTTTAATCTTTCCAGCTCAGTTTTCTTGCCTTGTAGAAGGTTTTCTGCTTCTCTGAGGATTTGGAGGTGATGTTCTTCATTACCTTCTGCAACTTTAATATCTCCTTGAAGCTTCTGAAGACTGACAGTGAGGATAAAAACGTGGCTCAGAAGGAACAAGAATACCTTAGGCAGTAACTTGTTGGAGGAGGACCTCTTTATCTACTACAGTTGATGGTAAATTAAAGGTGCTTACCTCTCTGTTAGCATGTCTATCTTCTGGTTTAAGGACTGAAACTCCGAGTCGCTTGCAGCCACCCTTTTGTTGATTTCCTTCAAAATGAATTCTTGTTCCTTCTTACGCTGTTCTAAATCCTTTGCATCTGCCTGTAACGACCTAGAGAAGCATTTATGTCTTTGCATATTAACACTGTACCAGCCCTCCCTCTTGTTCTCCTCATCCCCCTTAGATACAAATCCACGAGTACCTTAATCGCTGCTCCGCTTTCACAACGTCAATGGCCCTTTCCTGAGCCCTTCGCTCTAGCTCCTTTGCCTCAGTTTCAGTACGGGACAAATGCTGTTTGGCACGATTGTGTTTCTGAATCGTGTCTTTAGTCTAGAGCAAAAATTGAAGATTATTGAGACCATACATTCCCATCTCAGGCTCTCCACACCCATAACCCGCAGGTTAGCCATCTAGAGATGACCACCTCCTGGCTCAAGTATTCCACCTGAGCATTCATCTTCGGTACATCATGAAGTAGAACCTTTTCTCCTCCACTGCCCAGAGCAGAAAGCTTTCTCCTCTTTGGCAAGGACTGAAATGTTTTCTTTTAGCACATGTTATCCCATGAGTTATTTTCAAATAGAGGCATTTTTAAGGGGCTTCAGGTCATCCAAGTGAAAATAAACTTCCTAGACAAACAAAAATCCTCTGTGTAAAACAATCTTAACACAACACACAAATTCTTCAAGGCCAGGCTGGATGAGGCTTGGAGCAACCTGATCTAGAGGAAGGTGTCCCTGCCCATGCCGGGGGTGGGACTGGGTGGGCTTTAAGGTCCCTCCCAACCCAAACCAGTCTGATTTCTATGGTTCTTCTGTACTGAAGAGTTAAGGCTTTCCTTACTTTGCCCTGTGCGCTCTCAAGTTCGACTGCAGCTTCTGAAAGCAGCCTATCTGCCTCTCTGAGCTCTGCTCGTCGTTTCAGAAGAGTCTTCTCTATACACTCCATTTCACCTTCAATATCTTCACGATGCCTAAGACACTTTTCCAGCTGCCACTCTGCAATGAGGTTGTCTGTATACCCTTCAATAAAGTCCCTGAAGGGTCAGGAAAAAAAAAAGACAGACATGGAATTAAAATATAAAATGCCAGGGGCCCAGAGCCTCTTGAAGTTCTGGTCCATTACACGTATTATACAGACAAGAACATTAATTGTAAATGACTCAAATTTAACTTTTACTAGAAAAAAGTCTAGGTGTTTCCACAGGCTGACTTTAAATGCAGCGCAGAGCGATATTCCTACCTGCGCTTGTTATGTTTCTGAGCTGCTCTCCGTAGCTCTGCTACTTCATCTTCCAACTCTCCTCTTTCACGCAGAAGTTCTTCGATGTTTTGATGCAACTTTTCCACCTCTTCTTTGCATTTATGCTCAGCTGCCTCTGACCATTTATCTTTGTATTTCTGAGACTTTAAATAATACACAGTGTCTTCTAGCCTTGAGACTTCACTCTCCTACATAGAGGAAATAGAACAAAAAAAAAAAGGAAAATCAAGACCTATTTTCTGTTTCAGTCCTCCTGAGACAGAGAAGCAGCTACATATAGCAGAGACCTGACTATTAGCACTGTCTTATCAGCAAACTGTCAGATCCAGAACCTTCCTAGCACAAGCTTGTTTTTTCGGAAAAACTGAACTAATCTAATCTGTGAAAATGAGATTTTGGGGTTTGCTTTTTTGAGAAAGCATATCTTAGAAGATGCTCCTAATCCATGTGTAAGTCAGCTGCCTATGGTTAAACCTGCAGCTTCCAGCTCAGTCTCTTACCAAATCATGGTGTTCA
>NW_010233955.1:0-9606 GCF_000690775.1 Eurypyga helias | reverse complement strand
GAATGAGTGGGACAGTGAAGCTGGGAGGAAGAGGGCCATAAACAACCTGGGCTCCCACAGGAGGTGGGCCATAGATAACCGATCCAGGTGCAACTGAACCTCCACTTGCTGCTGCAGGAGGGCCATAAACCACAGTTCCCTGAGGTACAGGGGCACCATCCGGCAGGACCGTGTACATAACTGTACCGGGTGGTGGTACAAAGGGAGGGTCTTTGGGAACACCAGATTCTTCATGTCCTTCACTGTCTTCTTTTGCTCTTCTATCTTTACCAAAAGAAAGAAAAAGTGTTGTTTTTAAATCACTTTTACTAATAAAGTTATTCTTCAAATGCACATTTTAAAACAACACACACTATGTAACAAACACTGCTTAACTGAGTAATGAGTTCAGCAGTAATAAACATTTATAACTCACTCATCCACCTGAGAACAAATTCAATATGAACACCAAGCAAGTCCACCTTCAGCACACTCCTAAACATTCTGAGACCGTGAGACTGCCTACCTTTAGCAGAATTTGTTTTGTGCAGCCTGTTCCTGACGGGTGAGTACACCCAACACCCTCCTTCATTGGGTGAGTCTTCCTTCCTGCACTGCCTGTCCTGCCCACAGCCTCTTCTGCAGGGGGACGTGCCAGAGCACAGTACACAAACTCCAGAATCTTTTGTGCTGCGGGAAGCAGGAGTTGAAGCCTAAAGAAAAAAAGAATGCCTGTTAAATCTAGAAATGACAGAGCGTGTAAGATAAATGAGTTGTTCTAGACATTCTAAAGCATTCATTTTTCACTAACAGGCTGCACATACACTGCTTGCTCTCTCTTCAAAGCATGATGCTGCTCTAAGTAGAACACAAAGTATGTTCTAACAGAACTCTCAAATTCAGACAAACGCTGTTTTGCGAGACATGTTTGTCTGTAACATCCCCTTTTAAACCTTTACCCACATGAACTTACAGTACGGCATTTTGAATTGTTTTTTTACAAATTTCATGTATATTAGAGTCCTAAATACTAAGCTTTATCAGGGAACATTTGCGTATGTCATTTCAGCATTTCTCTTACACGCCAGCCAATATTTTTCCTTAAGTTCCTCTCAGACCCAGCAAGTTTATAATGGACTTTCCCATACAAAATTGCTTTCCACATAACAGGATTTTTATTTCTGACCTGTGATGATGGCATGTAACACCAGTATCCCCTTCTTTTCAGTGGATCAGCTATGCTGGTGACATAATCATTCTGGTACGAAAGCGCATTTTGGAGCGCTGCGATTTCCTCTTGCAAGTTAGCAATTTCATCTTTGTTACCTGTAAATTAATCACAGTTTTACAGGCATGTAAGGCAAATAATTACATCACAAATACTGCATTCAGCCTTACTTAACGTAACTGTTTAAAGCCTTTCCTTCATTGTTATCTTGTTAATCTGAAACTATATTGAGAAAAAAAAATTGCCAGGGCAACAAACTAGATGTTATTATGTAGTGATGTAGATATACACTGGTCCCTGCAAGTTTGTAATTAAGATTGTAGAAATAAAAATTCATATCCAGATAGCTGATGCTCATTTTTCCTCGTATACATGTCTCACAGTGTTCTAGAGCAGTATAAACTGAATGCATGACACAATTAGTGTTTCCTGAATAGCTGTAATAACTGTTGTTAATACTAATGAAAAACAACATGCTGTCATTCTGATTTTCCAACTGAGGCAGAACTAAATTTCCAAAGGTCACAGGGCATGTCAACTGGCAAAGCTAGGAACCTCGAAGTGCTGGGGCCACTGTCGGTCCTTAACTGGCCATTTCCCTCAGTCCTCATATCCAGAGAGGGAAAGACCCAAACACCTCACAGAACTGCCCTCTGTCTTGCTTCATGTGCACAAAGGGAACCCACTGAAGCACAGCGAGGTAAAGACTGAACGTATCCTGTACAGAACTGCACAGGGAGGTATCCTGAGCCAGAGCTCTGAACAGCTTCAAACCGCGAGAAATGCAGAGAAGAAAGTGAAGTTTTCTGCATCCATGCTTATCCACAAGAAACAGAGAGAACAGAGAGATCACCTGTCCCGATGTTCTCCAACAACCACCTCAAACGATCGATTTCTGCTTTTTGGTGCTGCACTGCTTCATTTAGTTTATCAATTTCAAGCTTCTGAGAGCTTGATTCAACAGTCTTCTCACCAGCTTTCTCCATTTCATGCTGAAACTATTTAAAATACAAGTTTAAAGCAAAGCACTTCAGTTTAGACTGTGCTAAAACTTTTTCAGATGTGACCACCTGTGCCTACAAACTGATTCAGCAAAGTTCTCTTCCCATGCCCTCCCACAGCCAAGGCTTACAGACACAGACACATAGAGGCATTTAACTGAACAGGTGACAGCTTTCCTCAAAAGTCACTGAGATTTTAATTTTGTTCTTTGGCAGATGTCAGAGGAGGAGAGAACTTGGGAAAACTTGAGGAAAAAGGGGCAGGGCAGACACCTCTAAATGAGGTATTTTCAGAAACTCACTGAATATCTGAGAATTTTACCCTCCTCATAAAATATTGAACAAACACCACTGCAAACCTACTTGTTCTTCCTTCTCTTTGAGGAGTTGCTGTAGCAATTCTATTTCTGCCTCTGCTCTGGCAAGATCCTGAGCTGCACGAGCTGCCTCAGCACAAAACTCTTCAGCTTCCTCAATCTCCTAAAATTGAAATTGTAGTTTGAGCTTTAGTTTGCAAGGATACTTCACAAGCTTCCAGATGTCTCATGCAGCTTTGTGAAAAGTTGACTAGTGAGAAGCAACAGCACTTGACTGTTCTGGAATTCCAGAAACTGGCCAAGTTTATGCAAAATAGTTTCTCCTTTAACTCTAGAGTATTTCTGCAGAGGAGACGTTAGGATGTAGCCAAAAACGGTTCCCAGTTTTCAAAGCCCGGTGTGAGGACAAACTTCCACAGTCCCTTCTTTTGCTTTTCTATCTTACATAACAATGTGTTCTCTACGGTTTGACTTTCAGTCAGTAAGAGATTAACTTTGCCTCTCCCTCACCTCCTAACACACAGCAAGAGAGACTGTCCATACCCAAGTTTACTCAGGTCTTCAATCTACTCTATTCCAAGATGAGATTCTGACTAAAGCAAGAGCTCCCGTGCAGCAGGACAATTTGGAATAAAGCTTGGAAACTCAATTTAAAAAACACCAGGACTGCTCCCATTAAGATGGCATTAGAAAGCACTGCCTATATACAAGCAATAAATCAATGTTGATTTACCTCAGCTCGCTCATGATTAATTCTGAGAACAGTCCCATGAAGAGCCTTTAGCTGATTTTTAGCGATGGAGAGTTCTGTGGCTGCCAGTTTATCTGAAGTGATGATTGCTCTCTTCAATTCCTTCAGTTCTTTATCTAGACTGACAAATTGTATTTGTGCCCTGGCATCTTCTATTTTTTTCTGAAACCAGGAAAACAATAGGTTCTGTAAGTTTTAAGCAGCAGGGAAAAAGGATTTCTGTCAGTATCACTTTTTTCCCCGTTTTGTATTGCATGCATAGAAGTAACAGAAAAAAACTACAGCAAGGACAATCAATAAACTTGAAGGAAAAGAAAGATGTGAAATACAACCTCTGTGTTCCTTCCTGTATCGATCTATCATAGAAAGCACAATAATTCACAAGTCTGAATCTTCGTGAGCAAATGCAGTGCACACACTTCTCCTTACTCATTCCTACCCTTTTCTCTAAATCTTCCAGTTGAGCAAGAATAGTCTCTTTCTCTTCATCTGCCTCTTGGAGCTGTTGATCAGCAAGGCCCTGAATTTCTTCCATGCTCTTTATTTTTTCATGTAAGTGTCGAATTTCATTCTCTAACTGACAGACCTTGTTCTTATTCTGCCTGTTTTCAGCTTTAACCTATAAGTGAAATAAGTTAGAATGAGTAGCCAGAAATCTTTTTTTCCCCCTCCCCAACCAAAAGTCACCCTATTTCAATGATTTCAACAAATAACTTTTTGGGACGTGCCATTACCAGCATACTTTGTACCAAAAGAGAAAGGAGAAAAAAAAAAAAAAAAGAAACCAACAAAAAAACAACTGCTTTGCTACTGTAACTATTACATTTTAAAAGTGCCCAAGTTATTCTGGCAGTGGTATGTGCAATGATCTCAAGGAGGTTACTGGCTACATTTTTCTACCTATAATTAAAGACTTTGTTGCCTCTGAGAGATATCATTGACTCTGAATTCTAATTCACCAAATAATGAGGCAAAAATCATAAAGACTATTAATTTAAAAAAAAAAAATTCAGACTCCACCATGACAAAACCACCAAAGAGTTGAGTCTCTCCTTGTTATCATACAGCCAAAAATGAGAGTTGGCCTGTGGACGTTCTACTGCACGTTAAACCCGATCACAAATAACAGCATCCTGCTCTGATGAGGGCTGTCACATGTGTTTCCGAGAACCAACGGATTCATCCACCTTCAGTAGAATCGTACCCTTGGAGAGGAGGGCAGCTACATCCGTAGTGAAACTTGATCCTTCAGCTGCAAGTTACATTGTTTTAGACTAAGCTGAAATTATCTTACTCTTGCTTCTGTTGCTTTGATACGTGCCTGTCTATATTTCTCCTGTACTTCTTCCAGTTTTTCCTGTTGGGATACCATTTCTTCCTGCAATTGTCTCTGTCTAGCCCATGCTTTCTCTTTTTCTCTCTGAGCATCAGCAAGGATGTAATTAAATTCTTTCTGCAGATTTGCAAGGCTTTTCCCTAAAACGTCAGCTGAATTCTGACATCTGAAAGAGAAACAATCCAGGTTCCAAGACAGAAAAAGAGTGATTTTAAATTGTAGTACCAGAGACTGAAATAATGAAGCCTAATAAAACAGTGCAAGTCAAAGGCATCCAGTGTAAATGAACCCAGGTGCAGCGCTCAGCACGTTACACTGCACACACAGACCTCCACACTGGCCCTCTCTATTCCATTCTGTTTACTACCATCCTTTGGTGGTGGGGACAAAGCAGGGAGGGGGAAGTTTGCTCTGTCCCTCAGTGAAACCCAAGAGGACTGCATATTACGCTCAATAACATAATTACTGAGCTCAGGTGAGGTTCTCTTAACAGTCACAGGGTGCCGAAGTTCATGCTTTACTGCCCCAAGCTGCGCGCAGAAGGATGCGGCACACGTACCTTGTTGCTCCCACGTACTCACCAACTTCACACGCACAAGTCTAACACTGTGTGTACTTTTATTTTACTCACTTCGTCTCCCCAGAGCCTGTCTGAAGCTTTTGCTGGAGTTCGTTTATACGAGCTGTGACTTCCTCAGGATGAATTAAGTTACCAACCACATGGTTTAGCTGATTCTGAAGATCTTTGAGCTGTTGTTTCAGGAGATTATTGTCTCCCTGAAAAAAACAAAACAAAACAAAACAAAACCCCACACCACTAAACAAAAAGCCACTGATACAATCATAAGCAAAAAAATACACAAACAAGAAAAGCTAGAATTTTAAAAAACTAGATCTGTTTTGGGGTTTTTGTTGTTGCTGTTGGGTTTGGGGGAGGGTTGTGTATTTTGTTGGGGTTTTTTTACCTTTTTTCCTGGGGTGGTTTTTTGTTTGTTTTTGCTGTTTATTTGTTTTTAAAATAAAGAGCCTAAACTGAGCAGCTCTGAAATTATTTCAAAGGTCAATCTAAGTATCTAAAATAGGCAGGTAGAAGACTATGGTGTAGGGTCTCTGGACAAGAAAATTAAAGCCAGGAAAAGTCACAAATACTACTGAGCTTCAAAACAAGGTTAAAATCCTTAAAAATCCTTAAAATCCTTACACTTTCCCCCTGAAGGAGTGGGTAAACACGCTGCTTATCAGGTAATTTTTAAAGCCAACAAATACTTCACCTGCAGTTGTTTGAACTGAGAAAGGAGCTTGTAATTTTCTTTTTCCTTCTCGTCTGCTAGCTGTGCTTTCGTCAGAGCATTCTCTAATGCCTGCCTTTCTTTTTCAAGTTCAGCTTGCAAAGCTGACAGTTCCATCTACAAACAGAGAAAACCTTCAGATTACCTGTCACCCACATACACACCAGCTCCATTTCTTAGAACACTAACAATATGACAACACTTCCTAAAAAAACCAAAACCCAACCTCAAGCAGCCCAAATCAACCCATCACCATATATACGTAACAGGTGGATTTCCTAAAGCATCATCATCTCATGACTGGTGCTGTAAATTCTAATCTAGAGTGAGCACAAGCACGTCCTACCCAGCAGGAAACCAACCAGGCACACCTAAACCTGCAATTATTTGGTGTCACCATTGGAGATGTGGTGTGGAGCAAAGCTTGGCTGACCCTCGTGCCAGGGTATGTTATCCTTTTGGCAGCGTAAGAGCTCTCTTCTTACCTGGCTAAGTTGTTTCAATCTTTCCAATTCTTCTTTTTGCTGATGGGCTTCAGTGTCTCTGTCTCTTAGCTGGGCTTCCAGTTCAGCCTCATAAGCGCTGATGTCCCTTTGTGCATCTTGAAGCGATTCATTAATTTCTTGCTGTTCTTTCAGTGCACCTTCTAGCATTGTAATTTCCTAGAATTTTACATTCATTTTAGAAACACATACACAGGAGAGCCAGGATTTCTTAGAGTGCATTGCCTCTGTTTCTCTGGAACTCATCAATGTGACAGCAGAGAGACCAAAACCAGAGACACTAGTCACTACGCATTACAACTTAAAGCTAGGTGGCCCTACTCCATGCAGAGGTCAGGCCAGTGATGCTACTGTGACACCGCACAAAACCTACAGTCAGGTCAGAAAGGTGTATCCCTTCAAGCTACATATTTGTCCCCTATATTAAGGTTTACATAAAGCTTATCAGGCTAGTATGACAGCTCTCCAAGTAACCGGCTGACTGGACAGATGCAAACTACTAATACACACATAAACCCTGGGCGAGTGTCCAGGCAGTTTTCACTGATGGAATTCACTATGACACCGACCGAAGATCCATTTTTAGTGAGGCCTGGGAGGTAGAGCCTGCATTTCTGAGACATCTTCCACGAAGTACAGATTTACTGTATGTCCCTTGCGACTGGTGTTAGAGGCCAAATTCTGTTCTTCAAGTGCACAGGTACATCCAACGTAAGTTCTTTTAAAAAAAGTTTATTCTTAGGTATTTGAATTTGGGAATAAAAACAGTATTGAGCCTTACTTTTTTCATATTTTCTGCATCCATGGCAACTATTTCCAGGTTGTTTCTTTCCTTTTCTAGATCTGCCAATCTTTGTAGCAAAGACTCCTTATCCTTCTGCAACTCCTTACACTCATCATTGGCCCGTTTTGCCTGACACTTAACACTTTCCAGGTATTCCTGTAATCCAAAGATAATACTTTCCAAATCCCTTTTCAGTGCTTCATTTGTTGCTATTTGACCTGCAGAAATGCAAACCAGATTTGAGACAATTAAGAAACCACACTTAGTTAGCAAAGAACACAAACCTGCCTTTATCTTCAAGATGTTCACCTATTGCAGACGTAGTAACAACCAGCAACTAGAACTCAACCAGAAAATCCCTGTGCTGTGTTTTAAAGGCTGAGTTCCCATATCGGTCTGACCACTGGAAGAGTTAGAAAGAAACTGCAGTTCTTCGTGCATTCCTCTCCCCAATGTGAGAGGACAGTTGCTACCTTTACACCTAAATTAGAACATATTCATGTTCTTTGCTGGGATATTTACTTTCACACAGACTAGGTGTATAGTAAATATACACAGAAATTCAGTTCACTGACTCTAAGTCAGTTTCCAACCCTGGCCCCCTTAAGAAAAAAACAAACACGCACCCTCCACCCAGACTACCTTCCCCAAACATGAACAAGTGAGTTGCTACCTTTACACCTAAATTAGAACATATTCATGTTCTTTGCTGGGATATTTACTTTCACACAGACTAGGTGTATAGTAAATATACACAGAAATTCAGTTCACTGACTCTAAGTCAGTTTCCAACCCTGGCCCCCTTAAGAAAAAAACAAACACGCACCCTCCACCCAGACTACCTTCCCCAAACATGAACAAGTGAGGGGAACGTGCTAAAAAAAAAAAAACAAAAACCAAACCAAAAAGCAAAACCTAAAGTCTCCCAATTGATAAGTTTATTCCCTACATATTCTGTGTTTTGTTTAAGCAACGATAAACAAAACTGAACCCCCAGTTCAACTGCCATTTTATCCTAAATACAAGAAATACCGTAGAGAAAAGAACAATTTACCATCAGTGAGCTGTTGCTCCAAGTCCTTAATTTCCTCGGTTTCCTTAGCAATCCTAGAGAGCATTTCATCCAGGCGACTCTCGAGCTGTTTGTAATGTTTGTTCATTACATCAAACTGCTGGTCTTTACTTGCTTTTTGAGCTCTCATGTGAGCCTATAAATCAACAATTGGAGAGGTAAAGTGGGACAACATCAATAGAGATCAAAAAAACCAAATCAGTGTTTTAACTCAGTTCTGCAGCACCGTGCTTCTGGCAGTAGAAGCAGGATGTCGCGTACAGTGTGGTGCCTGGTTTGAGGTTTTTTTTAGCTATTTTTCTTCCTTACTGACCCACAAAGAATCCCAGATAGGCAAGCAATCTGTGTGACTAACAGCATTGTTAGTAGTCTCCCCCTGCCCAGGCACAATGAACAAGGCCTGCATTTATAAATTATTATTACTCATGGCTACTACCTTTCTTCCTGCCTTTACTTCTTGTTATACCATTTCCTCTCCATCAAGAACAAACATGATTTCCTCCAGCAGCTTTCATCCTGTCATCCTGCATTGCCTTCACAGCAGATGATGCTTTAGAACACGTCAGGTCACCATCCGAAGGAAAATACTCTAAACCACCACCAAGTCACGCCAACTTTATCGTTAAGATTCACTTAAAGCAGATTTTTGTTTTAGTATTTCTGGGAAATACACCATACCCACAGCTCATACAGACTTTGGTCAGGACTTCATGCATTTAGTATGAATTTAGCTGCACACAGAAACTGATTGTCAACAGAACAGAGCGCTGTTTCTCACTGGCATGAAATTACTCACAAACAACTCAAGTGACAGAAAACTTAGAAAAAATATAGGTTTATATTGTTATGATAAACAGCAACTTTTTCTTGCTACTCAAAAAATAAATCGAGGTAGCAGTATAAATTTTAAATACAAGTTCTCAGAAAAATCACTTCGAAAGTGGCTTCTATAAGAAGAATAATCAGTAAAAACGTATCTGTCTGTATTTTTAATGTATTAAACCAGAAGTTATTTTTAACATTCACATTAGTACAATTCAACGTGTCCCCTTGTTAAGGGCAAACTACCATTCGGCTTTCAAAGTGAGATTTCAACAAGTAAAACCCAAGCAGAGGCGCTGCTGCTGAGTCATTTCGCCGCAGCTGCCGAGTGTCACCGGAGCGTGATTTAAAAACAAACACTTACAGCTTCGCCTTTGTCTTTTCTTCCTTCGGTATCACCAGCGAAACGCCCCAGCCCTGATCTAGGATTCATTTCACTACAGAACCGGGGTCTTCAGCTTCGGGGGCGGTTAAGCGGGGCTCCCCGTCGCCCCCGCCCCGAGGAGCGCGGGGGCCGGCGCTCC
>NW_010233954.1:0-26135 GCF_000690775.1 Eurypyga helias | reverse complement strand
CCCCCCCCCAACACACACAGAGCTTAACAGAAAAAAACACCAACAGGAACCCACTACTCTTAGGCCTGGAAGTCACACTGTGGTCCCAGTCTCTTTTTCATCTTCCTCTTTCCACACTGCTAAAGAAAAAAAAAGAAAAAAAAAAAAACAAAAAAAACCAAACCTCTAATGTTGCAATCTTCTAGTAAGGAGTTCTTCTTTATAATCGTTGTCCTCAAGGTTATTCAGAGCCTGATGGGTTACTTAATGCACCACTTTTAGGTACTTTTATGCTACAGTGTGACTAGCATCTGACCTGCTTTGGCTATAAACCCCAGCAGACATGGCAGATGCGCTGGATTCCCTACGTTAACCTGCTATGCTGACATTAGCCACTCTAAACTATCCGAGCAGGGTGAGCAGGATTCTCCTATTCTGTTTATACAGGGCATGCAATATCTTTGGAGTGCCTAGAATCAAATACGGGGGAAAACAGGGAGAAAGGAGAAGAGCATTCTCAAAACAGGTTTCTTCCGTGATTCTGTCCTGAGAGGCTTTGGAGAACAAGATGTTGAAGTCCCAGCTATGAAAAGTGTGCTTTCTCTGCTCTTCTCCATCCGGCCTCTCTCTGGTTACCTCCAACTCAGCCCTGCTGGAGAAGGCATTCTTGGGACTCAGATAATCTTGAAAATAAATCTTTCTCTTCACCTCTCACCCATTTCCTCACAATTTCTCCACAAACATACTTCTAGCATGGATTTGTGTTCTTTAAAAAACAATACGGTAATTTTTTTACAAATTAGACAATGCCTCAGGATATCCAAAGGGATTCTCCCTCCACCACTGGCCTCCTTCAATTTTCATGCCACTTTTGACACAGTTAACTTCAGAAACTGAGATTATTAATATCATCCATTTTAAAATCAAATGTAAAGGTGCTTAAAATCATGCTAATGATGAACAGAACTACCTTATACTGCCTCATGCATCTCTCCATTTGTTTGTTACACCCTGTTGCTGCTTCTCTTCTTACACTGGCCTGCAACCCCTCCAGGACAAAAATGTCCTGCAGCTGGACCTAATCCAGATCTCACTGAAGTCAATGGAAAAGTTACCACTTGATCCAAAGCCCACCAAAGATAACGGAAAGACTCCCATTGACTTCAGAGGAGCCTGGATAAGCCCCATCAAGTGTTTGTACAGTGTCCATCACAATCCTAGATTTTGTCAAGAGTCTAAGGCAGCTGCCAGAGACACAAAAGATAATGACAGTCCTGGAAAACATACTGACAAATATTCACAGAAATTCCACTTACAGTGATGAAATGCATTTGCTAATCATGCAAGCTGCTGCTCCTGTGGCTGCAGGAACGTGGTTCAGGGTCAAACTCACTGCGTTGCAAAGGGTTTTCTCGCATTGTGTCACCATTACAATGGTGAAGCAAAAGGGTTCTCTCGTGACTAGCACAGAGTTCTACCTGATCACTGCCTGTCACACTCTGTGTAGAGGAGGGGACGGCAACTGTGAACACACTGCTAAGTATCCATGATACACCACTGCTGCTTGCTCTGGCCTTGTTAAAACAAAAGCATTTCTTTATCCCTTCCGTACACAAAGTTGGAGGAAGACCGGCTTTCCGTCATCAAAAGAGACAACCGTTTGCTGCTGGAGAAGTTGTCCTGCATCGTGAGAACGACAAATCGACAACAAAAATGACCATAAGGCCAAAAGGCAACATCAGTAGCCCTATTTCTATGCAGTTATCAAGTTACCTTCCCAGTGACAAACATAGCTAAGGATAAACTGCTCTGTGAGGACACGTGTTTTAAAAGGAAGCCTAAGGTATAATCAACCCTTCCGAAAGCCATTTGCTTGCCCTGTCACATGAAATCCAATGCCGGGTCATTTTTGTCCTGCCCTCTGTTGAAGACATGATGGCTTTAAATTAGTTTTTTAGTTTAATAACTAAAGGAATAATAAAAAAAACCACCCACCCCAAAAACATTGCCCTACTTTGAGGAAATAAATGAAGCAAACCTATTATGTCTCAGCAAAGCTGTTGTTCCTGCTAAATGAGTCATTGCTGCTGACTTTGCCAGTTGTTCCTACAGACACCACCGGAAAGACTGAGATCCAAAGCTTAGAGATTAAATAAAAACAGAGCAAAAAATAGAACTAAAATTAAAGAGAAAAGTGGAGCAGGAAGCAGGTAGAAGTGAAAATATAATTTGCTGCCCAAAGAAGACCCAGCAAAATTGCCTTGAGGATTTATCACTAGAGAGAACCACCTGATACACTTTTGATTCAGGATCAAATCCCACACCCCAAATAGGGCATAGCAAACCCATCACCATCAGAGATGGGTTTTTGACGTGAAGGGAATGGTTTGTATAACTCAGGTGGCAGTTGTGACCTCCTGTGATTCATTTACAGACAGACTACTTCATGGCAGACAGACTGTCATCAGGCCCTAAAGTGCCTCCAGACAGCAAAGTGCAGCTCAGGTGCAAGTGACCTAGGTAGAACTCACTACATGTCACCGGCACAGATATCCTGGCATTTGCACAGTTCATTGGGAAGATAGAAATTAACTGAAACAAGAGTCGGTCATGTCTGCATCATGCAAATCCACATCACAGCACTTACGGCTTGTCACCAGTGAATAATACCCAGATCAGTGCAGGCATCAACAAGCATCAGTTAACTCTGCTGCGGAAGGTGTGATTCCACAAGATATGGAAGGAGCAGAGCATCCTCTCCCTTTTCACTCCCTCTCTCCCTTCCTGATTCAAGTGACAAACTCTTGTTGTTTTCTTTGGATCAGCTCTGGTTTTCATCAAACCTCTTTATTAGCTAATTAAACTTGAGACAGCAGCAGAAAACTAACCCAACAAAACCAAACAAACCTGGATAGTTTTTCTGCCACTTTCTGCAAAGTGATGAATTCCAGAGCTGGTTCAAGAGGTGGAGAAGACCACACAGCTGGGAGCAGTGGGAGGATGAGCAGGGGAAGGAAAAGAGCAAGTCCTTCCCTCTTTTTGGTGGCAGGGGGCTGCTACGAGATCAGCTCAGCTGCCTGGGAAATCGCAGTCTAAGAAATGACAGAAAGTCTTCAAAGCATTTGAGGCAGTATGCTTACCTCTGTTATCTTCATGCTTCCCCACTGGGCACATCAAGTTTGTACACACAATCAGCATATAAACCAAAGTGGTGGAAATTGATCATTAAGCATCTCATACACTGGCCACGCCCTCACCTACAGTACCACACCACAGCAATCCCAAAATGGAAGGGTTGGCGTTAATCCAAGATAAAACTAACATTTTTTTCTCTCATAAAAATGTACTGAACCTCCACATAGGCAGGGCTGTGTTTGGAAGGTACTGAACAAAGACTTTTGTTCTCTTAAGAAAGACAAAAGGAATGGGTTACAAGGGCGGGTTAATGCAGATCAGGGAGGAGCCAGTCCCTGTAGGAAAGGTATAAAAGCTCAGGAAAATTTTCTCCTGACACAAGGTTGACAGGTATTTCCCATTCTGGGTTCCCAGGTGTGGAAACACAAACGAGTGTGAAGAAGTTTGATTCTGCTTATATGGTTTTCCCCTCCAGTTTAAATGGAGAAAAACGAAAGCAGGAGCTGCGGAGAGTGAAGCAGGAGAACCGTGCCATTCTGGATAGAATTACAAAGTCCCAGCCTCAGTATCGAGTTCAGCGATGGCATGAGGATTGGCAACGAGCTGAAAAATACATGGCCAACATTGCGAGATATCCTTGTGGGCGGTGTAAATCACAGAGCCCTAAGGTAGCCCTGAGCTTCTGTTCTTTCCTTCCCGGTTATTTCTGGATCGGAACTGCCCATAGAGCGCCTCTCGCTGCGCTTCTGCGCTGGGGATTAAGCGCACGTGGCTGCCAGCTGCACAATTAACAGCCTTTCATTTATATAGCTGCTCTTATCAAATGAATCCCCACGCGCGCTTCAGACGTTATTAGGTGATTGGTTAAGTGCAGTAGTTTCTACAGTCAGCACATCCACCACGGAGAGATGGTGCTCTCAGAAATAAGTCTGAAAATAGTTATTAAAAAAAAGAAGCGCTGGTTTACCAGTTCCCGGAGAGAAACAGCCAAATGCTGCAGCAACACTTCAGGTGATCAAGTGGCCATCAAGGGCTCCAAAACCTACACGGGCCTTTCTGTGCAAAGTAACCAGCTTCTTACTTTCACTAGTAACAGAAGTGAAGGAAACAACAAAACAGCTGTATGAGGGATTAGCAAGCTTTCCCAGAGAGAGAAAATAGACTGTCTTTAAACTTTCCACGTCCAAACTCCCTCGCTTTGCCTCCACTAACTCACCAACTCCCAGCTTCCCAGAGGGAAGCTGCAGTACAGCCCACCAGGCAGGGGGTTGGCAGCAGCTCTGCCTTTACCCATCCTATCACCTTGGACTGCTGGGCCTCCATGGTCATGTGTCTTGATTTGGGAGGTACGTCCTCTGTCGTGCGGGTCTGATTCAATACATATGGGTGTTGCTCAGCCCCTGTGTTACTACCCTACCCATCACCCCTAGCCCGAGGCCACCGAAGTAAATCTTTCTGGCCTGTAGTTTCTGAACACACGTAGAAAGGTTTTCAAAGGTTCATCCAAACCCCTCCGAGTCTCTGGAGGACAGTAAGCAGTGTTTCTTTTATCCCAGGACTATCCTTTTGCCAAATCTCTGGTCCCAGTTCTAATTCCAGAGGACTTGCTCAAGCGAGGCAAAGCAGTCAAAAGGGAAAGCAGTAAAAATTGTGGCATTGTACACAGGAAACAGAACCTCTCACCAGCTTCTGTCCAGAGACCATTCCTCAATACAACTGTATCATTTTCAATAAAGATTTCCAAAACTATGCAGTCTGAGGCAGAAAGCAAATATGGAAAGCTTCAACTTGAACAGGTAAGACTTGACAAAGAAATAAGCAAGGGAGGCTTCTACAATGGCAAATACTAGGCAGCTTTAATTACCCTGGAAGTATCATTACCAACTAAAGAATTACAGTGAAAATAGTAGGGTTGTAAAGCCAGGTGCTCCATAATCAGAAAATATGAAAATTATGGCTGTAAGATATTTTTCTGGTATTTATATGTTTGCCAACTTTTGATTTTGGCAGATTTGTAGAAATGCACAAACAAATTCTTATGGAGAACTAAACACATCCTCCCTCCCACCTTTCACACATCCACTGTTAAGTCTGTGCTCTGTAATTAGTAGGTACTGGGACACCTCTAAGAAGTTGTCACTAGAAAACACTTTTTTCCAGTCTCCAGAATCAAGGCAGTGACAGGTTCTTTATGTTACATACATTTATACTGATTTCTCTCTTTTCTGGCAGGAAGAGCAATTTAAAAAGATAACACCTAAACAAGACAGAAAAAGAGAAAAGCAGCTGAAAGAAGAAGGTGTGAACAGTAAGATGAAGGAAGGAGGAAGAGAACGTGTCCACCATGGAAAGGGAAAGAACAACTAGAACAAGACAGTTCCAGGGTTACTCCAGTAGTCTTCTGTGACAGTAATTTAGGAAGTACCTAGGGGCTCTTACTCCCTCTTGGATAACGACGGCATCTGGAAATTTTACTGTCCTCAGCCTTCTGCTTTGCCCTTATTCTGGAAGTGCTGCCTTCTCTGGCATAGTGGACCAGCAGAGCTGGGGGCGGTGTGAGCCCATGTTGTGATGGCGACCTTGTACTTTGATTTCTGTAGTTTAATCTACAGTATCGCTGCAAAAATTATTGGCAGAAATCCGGTTTGAGCTGGGGTGCCTGGGAAAAGCAGGTGGAAGGACTCATATAGTTTAGGGTACTAGGAGTTTAAGTATTCTGTAAGAATATTGATATTAAACACGTTGCATCTTCATCACAGTGAAAAAAGCATAAAGCAGAGCAGCATAAAAGTCACCTCCCTTATAATTACCAAAAAAAAATCCTTAGAATTTATAAAAGCTAGCGAAGAAGGAGCCTAACCAGGAAAAGGATTATAACAGAGCAACTGTAGCATAGCTAATGGATCTGACTCAGATTAGGGTTTTTTCCCCACATGACAATTTTTCATGTCAGTATCCAAAGCCTTCCCAGTGAGGCCCCAGTTGGCCACCAGTACACACTTCAGAGTGAGGGTTTGGGAAAGTCTTCAGCGGCTCTCTGAAGCCTCTGAGTCTCTTGCCACGAGGGAGAGTGCTTGGTGGACCGGTGCCCTCCCAGCACAGTGACAGAGACCACCTCCTTCTTTCCTCATTATTTTATGCAGTTTTTGTGTCAGTCACAGTAATTGCACTCACAGAGCGAAAATACTAAAAATACATGAAATATGCTCCTAGCTTCAATTTTAATGGGATTTAGCAGCTTGAAATGAGGAGAAACAGCACCATGTGACCCATCAGCTCTCTGCATGTTACAGTCTACTGCTCTTTCAGACCATCATTGATCTACAGTTCAGGGGACTGACACTTCTGTTCTGAGATGTATATTCTGTATTACTTATTTTTTAATTACGTGTCTTCAAAAGAAAATGTATATTAAAATCACAAACTGATCTTAGCATAGCCAAGTAGGGGAGCAGCAGAAGAGGTGTCAATTGAAACCAAGCAGGAAGGAAGGAATATCAGCTCTTGCTTTATCTGAAGTAGAATTTAATCTGCTGGCAATTTGGAGGCTGCCAATTTTCCAAGCAGACAATCCAGCAATAACTATTTACTTGCTGGCATTTGGAAATGCTTTCTAAGACATTTTCTCCTTTCTCATTTGCAATATGGTTCAGTGAGTAATGTTTGAAATGCTAATGATGGAAACTTGCTTTTTGAAGCACAGAAACTCTAAAACACAAGACTATGTCTTCACAGCCCTGAACTGAGAGTAGATGTAACAGCTGACATAACCACCAACTCTCCAATACTTCATAGAACCACAGCATGGTTCAGGTTGGAAGAGACCTTAAAGACCATCTAGTTCCAACCCCCCTGCCATGGGCAGGGACACCTTCCGCTAGACCAGGTTGCTCAAAGCCTCATCCAGCCTGGCCTTGAACACTTCCAGGGATGGGGCATCCACAGCTTCTTCACTTCTGTGGCTCTGACGTACAACTGTGGACTCCTGACTTCAGAAAATGCACAGCTTCCCATGGCAGGAGCCCCAGTCCCACCAGGCTAGAGAGAAAAGCTTCACCATACCAAAATGACCAGGTCAAGAAGAAAAAAGGATTCTTGTCTGCCCACAGCAATAGCAGATCTGCCCCGATGTGCTGTCCTGGAGTGCACTGAGATGCCCAGACCCAGCCTAGAGCAGAGACCCCATGCAGCAGTCAGCCGCAGAGGTCCACGGCTCTCAAGCCAACAGCCCTGACAGGAGAGTACCAGGACAGGCAGATTCAGCCTTTGTTGTGCACCTCTGTTACAGCAATCACATAGCTCATTCCTAAAAGAAGGGTTATGCATCCTTTAAACAAAACCCAAAAAGACAGTAATTTAATGAACCAAAAGTTCCCTCACTATCAGAAGGGAGATGCCAGCTTGGCTTTAATAGCAATTCTGGTTTTTAATGAAAATATCCTGTGCCTTCATGGCTGAGGTCAAACAGACCTGAAGCCCCCAGCCTAACGTGGCTCCCGCTTGGATCATCAGGGCACTCTGTAAGGGGTCAGCTACCCTTAACGAGTTATATCACTGAACCAAAAAAAATTCTTGTTCCCTTTTCTTCTTTAAAAGCTTCAGATTGGGATGATAATAACCTAAAACGTTTGACCAAATGCCACTTACCTTATAATTAAACAGCAGTGTTACTCTTCAAATCCCTGGCTCCAAAGTTATAAGGCTTTGCTACTGAAGCACTGGTACGATTACAAGCCAAATACTTGAAACAAAAGAGAACTAAAGTACCACTATAAAAGAAAAAAGAGTGTTAAGAGCTACAGGAAATGTTAATCTGAGGGTCAAATTCTGCTTCCATTTTTGCTATTGTAAATCCAGGCTAGCAGCAGTTTACTGCAATTGCTGTGGATGTAACCACCTTACATTAAGAAACCATGTCAGAAGAAAACTGATGATGAAGTTTTAAAGAGGGATGGGCTGAGCTTAACTGCCAGCTCACTGCCATGGGACTCAAGAGGTCACTCATCCACTTATAGCCCTCTCCTTGTGCCCCTCTTCCATTCTGTTTCTCTCACACCAATACGTGTGCTCTTTAAACCCTGAGCAAAGTCAGCACCAGGATATTTTTATTGTATTTTTACGAAGGAGAATAGTTTTCCGGTGGGTTAATGAGTTGAATCAGTTCATTGAAGATGAATTTACAATTAAGGTCATAGCTGATGCAAGGCTAAAGTCACATATTCCTTTGGGAAAGTGGAAAAATGGTTATTCACTGCCTAGCAGTATTTAACACCAAAATAGCTCTCCTAAGGGTCAACAGAAACTCATGGAGCCCAGCTAAATGGTTGCAACTCAGTAATCCATGTTGATTACCATGGTAAAATTATGAATATAGACACAACCAGGGTGCATCAAAGTTAGGAATGACTAATCTGGTATTTACCACACCCACCCCTCTAAACTGGACAAACACCAAGTATGAGTGTACTCGTTTTCTTATTTCTTTATATTTACCACAATAAAAGGATTATTACCTAAATATTCCTGAATTATTAGGTGTGAGGTTTTTTTAACATGGAATTTTTATGAAGAAAACTATTCACCTGGATTTCCAGGCCCTGAGTTTAAGCAAGAATAATGAGTTGAAATCATATTGCCTGCAGCTTAAACAAATAAATAAATAAACAAATAAATAAAGCCTTCAAAAAATGTTGCAATTATATTATTGCATTAGAAGTTGTGAAACTGAAATCTCGATTGTGAATATTTTAATTTGCTTTGTAATGGCAGAACATGCAGGGTGCATGTTTACAAGTTTCCTTTGCTCTTACAAAGCTAAGAAACCTTCTTATAATGGGTTTTCACTTGATGCCCCAGCAGGAACTTGGATTAAAAAAGATGCCACGTAAGTTGCAATAAAACTGTAACAGGATCTTTGTTCCTTCCCAACACTCATGTTTGACCCTCCCTGCTAACCTCACTGCAGTCAGCTTAATTGCTTTATGCTTTAAATGTGTTAAAAGGTAGAATTTATTTAGAAGGAATGTAGTATGTACATTACCACACCTAACTCGTATGTGTTTAAAACCCAAATCAGCACAAAAGAAGTGCAAAGAAAGCAGCAGTGTCATGCAGAAACAACTAGAGGTTCCCAGGACAGAGTACAGCGTGGTGGTTTGTTTAAATCTGTGGTTTAAACTGTTGATTTGTCCATTCAGAATTCAAATCCATCTATCCCGTCATACACCCTACTGTGAAGGATGGAAATGAGTCACACTAGTCAGAGGGTCACATTTGCACTCCAAACTCACCATTCACACATGCTGCTTAAAGGTCAATTTGCATATCAGGACAAACCAACTAGATTGCCAAGATAAGCAGCTCAGGTACAGTATAATATAAATATAACTGTGCCCAGCCACTTCTGCAAATTTAAGCACACCTACTTGTGTGTGTACGAAGACAGCCACAGAGTTTGTGTCCAAGTTCGTAAGTCAGTGAGAAGTTGGTGCTCAAAATACCACGTGTGGATGTGACTTCCTCGCCAAGATGAGACCCAGTTATTCTTTTGCTTTCCTACAGATGAAAAGCCAGAGTCTGAACAAACAGATGAACCACAATGTGTGGAAGCACTAGGGATTGTTGGGCTGCAGGAAGACACTGTGCAATTCGTCATCCTGAAGTACTGTCACAGCTCTCCCATTTACAAGCTGGTTTCTACTGGGACGTTGCATACAGCATCTCTAAAACCATACATGGGGAAAGATATGGGACATCAGGGAAAGAATAGCCCCAGGGTGGGAAAGAAGGAGCCTACAGGAAGGAAGATGGAGGTATGGTGGTTGCTGTGCTACTGCATCAGAGCGGCAGGTAACGAAAAACTTCCATGCCTGCTGTTCCAGCCCTCGTGCATCGTTTCTATCTGGAACAGCCAAAGAAAAGTTAAATGAGGAAGGAAAGCTGGAATGGAACATCCCGGTCACCTCCACATCCGGCTCCGTCCTCTGTTTCCTTATTAGCCAAATATAACCCAGATTTATTTCACTGTGGTGTTTTCTCTTGAATCAGCAGATTCTTTATTTTTTAATTAAAGCGAATCTTGCCAGAGCTGTAGGAAAACACACGAGCTCAAGGACAAGAGTAATGATTACTGCCATCGTACGTGTATGCCAGAGTGATACATTACCACCTCCAACCAACTCACCTCTCTGAAAAAAAAATAACAGAAAGGAGGTAATATTACCAAAACCATAGGGAAGCAATGATTTCCTTACAAATACATAAATAAAGTGGAAAACTTTCTTCGGCCTACAGCAGCTTGACGTGTATGTACACTGTTAAAGGATCAGAAGAAAAACCTTCTTCGGTAAAAAGAGAGATGCAACTTGTGAAGTGAATCACAGCTCCCTTTCTGCAGTGTTTTCTTGTTACAGTTTTGAGACCTGTAAGAATCTGACAAAAGGAAACAGTCGAGAAAGATTTTTTTGCTCTTTCTTACTTGTTTCTTTGATGCCCACAACCAACAGACAATTAATTTTACATTCAGCATCAACCATCAAATTTTGAGTCTCATTCCAATTTTAAAACTCATAGTTTTCTTCATGAATTAAATATGGCACCTAGTAATACAATCACTACGGTAAAGCTGGAATTTTAGTTCCAATAACACATTGATTACAGTCTGCCCTCAAGAGTTTCAGTTTTCGGTATGACAAAGGTTGCTTTGATTATCGCACATCTGCATTATCTATGTATTAGGGTTTAAGTGCAAGGCTGTGATTTGGAAGGCATGTGGAATCGTGCCTGTCATATATAATCTACACACATATGCACAAATTAAAGCCCATTGAGCTGGATTCCCCGGTGCCTCCCTGGAGCTCAGCTGGCAGAGCTGCACTGAAAATTGGTCCCATTATCAGGCGACAGACAATCACTTCTCGCCTCTGCCTTCCCTGCCCCCCTCCAGTTGTCCTTCACGGGGCTGCTGGCTGCATCGTTTGCGTGCTGCCAGCGCTGTGTTGCAGTGATGGCGGCCTTTGAGTTGCTCCTGCCAGTTGCCTCACACCACCAGAAACAGAAGCATTTGCTGGACAGCCTATTGTTGATGATTGGTTTAATCTGGTCTCCCCATCTCTGCCAGGCTTCCATGCAACAGAAGCCTGCAAAGTAAACCTGACCGAGGTCTTTTAACAGTCTACGCAGGCCAGCTTCATTTCATTTCTAGACTCTTCAGCGTGAAGCTTAGCACAAATCAGAATATATACCAACAGCTTACAGTGCAAGAAAGGGCGGTCTTAATCCAGTGTAGCTTTCCTCTTCCCGAGGGCAACGCAGCTTGGATTCTGGGCCAGCTGCTGGGGACCTCCACACAACAAAAAGGGTGCAGCTATATCTTGGACACACTTACACAAACCCCTGTGAAAACCCACTCTAAAATCAAGCAAAGAGGGTATAAACCCTCAGGAAATACTGGTTACCCACTAGTCAGAGCTCCTGCAGCTTTTCTACTTTACGTCTTTTGCAGAAGCCCGATCTCCGTTTTGCTAAGCACGTTTGCACAGCCTTGAGAGCAAGCTTCTTGTGTGAAGTTCAAACTACTTCACCTCTGCTGCTCTTTCAACCCGAGTTAGTTTGCTTTGGTTAACTGATTTGAGTTAAAGCTTAGACTTCTGAAGTGTTTTGCAGTACTGATACATCCTCTATCACACTTGTAGAACGTATTAGCAGCCGTTAGCTAAAGCATTTCAACGTCACAGCTACATCCTAGGCTACACACAGCGCGAGTGGCAGATTAAACAATGTGAGTAGGCAGGTTGGCGGACACACAACAAGGATACAGACCACCTGACTGGTTCACATTCATTGTGGGTGCAGATATACATGGAGGCAGCAGCTCTCCATCCGTTGGATTATGTTAGAACATCAGCAGAAGTGAGCCTTACTTCAGCTGTGAAAAATGAAAGCAATATTGGCAAACTGTTGAAGGCATCAGCTAAAAAGAGTACAAAACACAGATCACATCATAATGCCAGTCATGGAAAACTGTGAAAGTTTGCAAATATTCAGAGATGGGTAAAAAAAAAATTCATATTCACCTTTGCTGGAAAACATCAGCAAACAAAATTCCAGCAAATGGGTGCAAGTGCATAGAGCTAGTCTGGACTTGAATCAAGGCTGATCTCAAGTACGCTAGATATCCGATCTGAATGTTTTGCACCACTCGTTTCAGGCTTTGATTTTGTGAACTGAAGGCAAGAGCCCATTTCCTCTGTGCTGAGTGCAGCTAATAACAGCTGTAAAATGGTGCTGGCTGCCTGACAGGGCATAAGACTTTTATCCTCTGACCTTTCCAAGAAAAGGATCAAAGTTGGCATAGACGCCTGCTTGCACATTTTTTCCATCACTTACTATCCTGATGCAACTAATTATTATGCTGTAAACACAATTTTATTTTGATGGCTATCATTTCTCATAATGATAAACACCTCCTGCTACTGAGTTTGTTAATATATCCACTTTTTAAAAATCTTGCTGTTCATGCCATGTTACCTCCAATGCCAGAGGCAGACATTAGAGTACAACCTGTTTGGTCTGCGTGTTCCGTGCAGTGAACATTCTCACTACAAGATACATGGCCTTCATGCCAAACTCACCTGGAAGTTGAGTTTGGAAAAAACAAACATCTCGGATCTGGAAGTTTAAATTAGGCACCTAAATAAAATATCCTGTGTTCAAAGGTCCCCAGTATTTTCAGATGTAAAGCAAACAAACAAAAAAAATCACGCCTTCTTTTGTTGGCTGTCTAAATATGGTTCTCTTGAACCATATCTTAATTAGATAATCAAATTTGAATTAAGATGTTTGCCTCCGTTTTAAAAATGTTGTTCATCTGACCACACTTGTAATGGCAAACAGCTCAAGCCACTAAAATCAAAGGGTAGGCTAATTATATTAGGTTAAAGCATGCAAAGGACTTGACTTTACAAGCCCTTCATATACAAAACTCCCACTGCCTGCAGGATCAGGGCCTTACATGGAGATCCCAGACCTTCCTAGCTCTTTCAGCTCCTTTCTCCGTGCTGGAAGAGCTGGGTTGCCATCTGGCACTGGCTTGCAGCAGCTGCGTGCAATAAACTTAAGCAAACGTATTGGCATGGGTCTGATTAACAAGTAGAGGGGGGCAAGTACCACATTTTAATTTATCTAAATAAAAACCTGTGGAGAGTCCAAACCTCTGAGTACATGTCGTGTCCTGCCTTTTCAGCTCTAGAATTTATTCTTCAACTTCAGTAGTCTGGAAAAGGCTTCATCTAAATCACTGTTCCTGAGCATATTTTGGGTTAAACTTTTAAGATGAAACTTTTTGCCTTGAACCATGCATAGACCTGTCAACATAATTATATCTGTATCTATATCTCACTCAAAAAGCTCTTTTGATAAGTTCAGTAAAATGCCTGGATTTTTTCTAGTTTACTTGAATTCACTAACACTGTTAAAGCTGCCCCCTCCCCAATAAGCCTTTCTGTTTAACTTGAAATACAATTTGGCTCAATTAGGCAACTGAAGAAATAAACTTATCTGCACAGAAGAAAGCAATATACAGTTCACAACTCAGAAAAGGTATTTAAGTGGCCTTAGAAAAACTCGGAAATTACTAAGTAGAGTCATACTGACCACAAAAGTGACTGAGATCTTTGCAGATCTTTCCACATGTCTCTTGGAACACGTGTTGAGCAAATCTCTTGAATAGCGGAGGAAAAGACAGTTTACACCACAGATATATGTTCTTTCTAGGCTCCAGATAAGGAATTTTTATCCCACGGAAATGAAATGCTCTTTTAAAGCCCAGCTACTTGCAACTCTCTTGCAGAGAGTGACCATGTTACTTTGACTGTGGTGAACGTGTGAAGTTCTAGGAAGTGGTTTTCAAATCCTCGGTTCCCGCAACGCCAAACATCTCAACTTAGTTGAGTCTGTTGAGACTAAAAGCCCAGACACCGGACTGAGTTCATTCAGAAGACAGCACAGGCTGTTTATATCAGGGAGATCAACAGGAAGACAGAGCAAGGTGCCCCATGTGCGTGGTTTTAGGTGTTTAGACAGGGCTACCAAGTCTATTCCTTCGACCTCTCACCTTGCTGCTTTGGGGATTAAACTACCACAACTGCACCCGTGCAATGCCTATTACCTGTGATTCTTCTGCAGTGCAGCCCTGCTCTGCATGCATCATGAAACCATCATCCCAGGCACATCAGACTCTCCGCATCCATGGTAACTAACACATTTGGGACACTGAGAGTTACCTGCTTACTCAGAGTCCTTGAGCAGTAAGCCTGGAGTACCCTGACCATGCATAAGGACTAATGCCCATCTACAATCAACATCACAAGTGCAATAAGTCTCACAAGGTCCCACCACACTGTTGAACAGAAACATAAGGAAGCATGTTAGCTGAGTCTGTGTCCTGGGTGTCCAAGTAATTTACACTGCCTGTACAAAAGGTTGCTAGAGGTGGTATAACAATGAACACAAGAAAACAGAGCATCTCTGAGCAGGTCCTGCCTCCCAGACCTTTGGGTCAGATTTTGCTAATCCCAATGCAGGAGAGAGTAACTTACAGTTTGGCCCAATGAGCCACGTAAAGCTCAGGGAGATCCCCTTTTCCCAGCCTCAGTCCTTTCCTATCAGCCGCTGCCAGGCTGGAGGAGCGGTAACAGAACAGCATGCAGAAACTGGCTTTGTGGCAGCTGGGAGCTTTCCTCCTCCAGGGGAATTCCTTACTGGCTATTTGCAAGCACAATTCAATCCCCTGCATCAACTGAAAAATGAAGTCTGATAAACTAGATAAAGTTGGTGATGAGAGACAGAACCTGGGACCTCTCTGCAAGTCACTCCTCAGTTGCACAGGCCCTCCCTCCAGCCATAACCTTCTGCATCTGTAAGATCTCCAGCAAGTCGCTCAAGGTCCAGGCAGATATGAAGATTTGTATGCGCCATGGGGGCAGTTGAATGACATCCAGTCAAGATGCCAACTGGTGTTGGCTTCGCCAGAACCAATGGGAGGCATAACGCATGCCAAAGGTGAGTCAGCAAAAGTCATAGCCTATGTCGAGGCCAGTTTGCTGTGTTACCAAGAGAGTGCATTAATCTAGAGGCTGGAACAATCAAGCCAGCAGTTAGGAAAAAAGGTACCTCTTAAGACTTATGCCAAACCAACAGAAATGCCACATGCATTCTTCCAGCTAGCATCCAAATAACTGATCACACTTCATCATGAAGAAACATGTTGCTATTGCCTGAGGCAAGCGCAGAATCTACTAAGGAACCAAATGGGAACAAATGAGATATTAAACCTGAACTCGACAAGCAACATTCCAGTTCCTGCCAAATTTTTTGGTGAGGTGTGTTTTAGGAAGGCAGATTATCTTATGGAATCTGTTACTTTTCTATTAAATTTACCTAACTGTGCTGGTTTGGGTTGGAACAGAGTTAAATTTCTTCACAGTAGCTAGTATGAGGCTGTGTTTTGGATTTGTGCTGAGTATTGGTAACAGCCATGCTTTAGTTGTTGCCAAGCAATGTTTACATTAAGCCAAGGACTTTTCCAGTTTCTCATACTGCACCTGTGCTCCCAGTTTCTTCTCTACAAGAGGCTGGGAGGGGAGACAGCCAGGACAGCTGACCCAAACTGACCAAAGGGACATTTCATGCCATAAGACATCGTGCTCAGTGTATAAGCTGGGGGGAGTTGGCCAGGGGGGATTGCTGCTCAGGGACTGGCTGGCCATTCGTCAGCAGGTAGTGAGCAGTTGTACCTTTTTTTTCATTGCTGTTTTCCTTTACATTACATATTAGCAGTAGCACTAGTAGTGTCGTATTTTGTTTCATTTATTTTCAATTACTGACCTGTTCTTATATCAACCCATGAGTTTTCTTACCTTTTTCCTCCAATTCTCTCCCCCATCCCACTGGGGGAGGGAGGCAGGTGAGCAAATGGCTCTGTGGTGCTTAGCTGCTGACAGGTTAAACCACGAGAGTCCTTTTTTGGCATGAAGGGTTGAGATAATGACAGATCTGATTAGCGTGTTAAAACAAAATCATTGGAAGTACTGATTGTATTGGTTTGGTGGTCATTGGGTTGATTGCTTTGCTCTTAGAGTTGTTATTTGAAGCGTGGAATGTAACATCTCATGTGTTCCCTGTTATGCTGGTTATCAGCTCTAGAGTCTGGTCCAAGGATACGTTGGGCTATGCTGTGACCACGAATGGTGAGAACAATCTGCAGCTGCAGCCAGCATTGCCATCATCTCCGTACCTCGGGTGCCATCTCCTGGACACTGTCAATAATTACATTTCTCAACTTCTCTCCTGGAAGAGCCAATCTGTGCAGGAGACCTCATCCCACATCCCAGGCTAAGTGCAATAGTTTCCAGTATTTAGAAAATTTGGAATATCCTTGGGATGTTCAAGCCAGCATGCTCCTATTGGTAGGTCTCCTGAATGTTTTTCGCGTCTGGCTCAGGGTTAAGCAACTATTCAAAAATACCACCCCATCTGCTGCGGGTGCTCCATGCGAAAACGGGCGCTGTGCCGCTATTCAACCCCTGCAACAGGCACTGTGGCTACTCAAACCCCAGCGAAGGGTGATGCAGCTGAACCAGAGAACCCACCCGCACCAGTATCAGTTGTCCGTGTACACAAGAAGAAATGGGCACAAAAATCAGCTCATTCAGTAAAAGAGCACGAAACAGGGCCATTGGAAGAAATGGAGGAAGAGGCAGAACAAGAGGTAACCCCTCGATCTCTATCCCTGGGTAAGCTACAGGGTATGAGAAAAGACTTCAGCTGTTGTCCAGCTGAGCATATTATCACCTGGCTGCTCCCATGCTGGGATAATGAGGCCAGTAGCCCAGAATTAGAGGGCACAAAAGCGAAGCAGCTGGGATCCCTGCCTAGGGATGGGGCATTGACAAGGCAATTGGAAAAGGGGCACAAGCCCTCAGGCTCTGGAGGTGACTCTTGTCTGGTGTGAAGGAGAAGCATCCCTGTCACCCTGGCAAGTGGGCCACCATGCAGAGAGACATCCAGTCCCTGAGGGAATCAGCCATGCTGGAAGTGATTTATAATGACCCAGGCAATGCGCAGCTGCCCACAGATCCAGGTGAAGTCTGATGCACACGACCCATGTGGCAGAAGTTTGTATGGAGCACACCATCATCATAAGCCAACTCATCTGCAGTAATGACAAGGAGAGACGAAGAGGGACCAACGTTGGATGAATTGGCTGGCCAACTGGGAATGCAGAAAAAATGTCCTGTCCTTCCTATGGGCCTGTGTCTCGGCTGTTGAAAAACTGTCCCAAGGGTCCTAGCGATTCAAAGAGGATCTGCCAATCGGGCTGGCCCTGCACAGTCAAAACTTCTACGTACTGCAGAAGGGGATAAAGTCCCTGTAGTGCACATGAAAAATATGCTGGGAGAACAGTCTGGGTTATTCCTGCCTCAGGCAAAAGCAAACCCAATCTTGGGATTGCTTTTGCTTAAGGACTTGTGTGCGCTTGGTGGCTAATGCAGAGAGAAGGGGAATTCTGACTTGTACCTCAAGGGAATTTGTTTCTGGGTGAAAACAGCCAAAAAATTGAATTGCATGATGGATATTGATTGCTGTATGTCATCATTGCTACAGCAGGAACGCCCTGCTGCTAGCCAGGCTAGGAGCAAAGGGAGGAGCTCATTGCAATGTTAACCCCTATTAATCGGCCCAAAGGGACCAGGGGTGGAGCCTGCAATGGAAATACCTTTAAATTGTTGTAACGCAGAATTGGAGTTGCATCTTATAGGAATTACTATAGCAGGAACCACCTGAACCAATGGAGGAGAAGCCTTTCAAGAAGCAGAGCAAGTGCAGCAGTGACCTGACCTGAGCTAGTTTTGGTACCCAGTAACTCCAGGCAACACACCACCTCTCCTGTCCTGAGTGACCACCATAACGGATGGAGCCCAGAGTCACGGACCAAATGAACTCAATGCACATTTTACGGATATTTTACAAGGATGGTCTATAAACTAAGGGAATGATGTCTGTGTATTGTATCAAAGAATGGGAATGGGGGTGGTGGTTAACAAAAATGTATTGGATAGTGTGGTAACTGAGGATGATGCAAATGGTATGAAATAAGGGGTGGAGAATGTGCTGCTTTTGGTTGGGATGGAGTTAATTTTCTTCCCAGTACCTAGTATGAGGCTATGGTTTGGATTTGTGCTGAGAAGAAGGTTGAGAACACTGATGTTTTCGTTGTTGCTGAGCAATGCTTACATTAAGCCAAGGAATTTTCCAGTTTCTCACACTGCACCTGTGTTCCCAGTTTCTTCTCTACACAGCCACAACAGCTGACCCAAACTGACCAAGGGATATTTCATGCCATAAAATGTTATGCTTTCGTTTTCATTGCATATTATAATCAGTAGTGGTAATACCATTATTTGATTTCATTTATTTTCAATTACTAAGCTGTTCTTATCTCAACCCATGAATTTGCTTATCTTTTTCCTCCAAATCTCTACCCCATCCCACTGGAGGGGGGACGTGAGCACACAGCTGTGTGGTGCTTAGCTGCTGACTGTTGTTGGGGTTAAACCACAACACTGTCACACAGTGCAACCCAGAAGATCAGGAGAGGATGTGTGTGTCTGGCCTTTGGAGGACAGGGAAGACAATCTAGGTTAATATATTGAGGAATGCAGCCCACAGTCTCTGTGATTTGTCTTTTTTGTTTGTTTTGGTAGAAAGGGATGAGCAACTATGTATACAAGTGTGCATACCTCCTCCCAAGTATCGTGAGCTAGGATAAATTGAGAAATACTACAGGCAGAAATGAAATGAAGCAATTTTAAAAGCATGTTAACACAATGATCGACATATGCTTTGAAAGAATGTGTTGTACAAGAATATGGTGCTTAGTCTTAGCCCAGGAAAAAATTTCTCTGTGGTACAAGCTCTTTTGTTATCAAAATGAGTAGTGAAGTATGCTGACATTTTCTTCACCAGCTCATAGATAGAGTCTAATAAAACAACCTAAATCATTGCTACGGTAAAGACAGACAGTCACCACAGCTACAACAATGTTACTTCCCTGTTTTCTGAAGACAGTGAAAAAGTATCCTCAGCTTCTGTGAGTGCAGTGACTTAAACTGCTAAGGGATTATGGACTAGCAGCATTTCTAGGACCAAATTCATCACACACACCTCCATTCACTCTAGAAAGTCCCTGGGCAGCTCTTCCATTTCCTTCCTATCTACTGTGAGAGCTCAGTCTATTTCTCCCCCCTCCCTTTCATGTTTATTTCCCCCAACAGTGTTGTTTCTTTCCTGTCTGAAGAAAAGTAATTCACAGTGTTACCACATAAAATTCTGAGCACAGATGAGTTAAGGGTCCTATAAGCCATCCATCAAACCCATTTTTTCCACTGCAGACATTTGTCGAAGTGCTTGAAGCTGTGATTGCCTCTCATTTCCAGTCTCTAATGCCCAAACCATTACAGTTCTGCCCACTGATGCCTAAAAAATTCCCTAGAATACTTGCATTGATTAGACATAGCTTTTAGAAACTAATACATCCAAGCTGACAGATGATAACAACTGTGTGGCCTCACAGCCTTGACCAGCAAACAAAACAGAGGCATCACAGCAAAGTCTTGCTATAACTAGTTTGCCACAGTTCCAGCTTTCCTCATAGAAACAAACATAGATTGCACACACTTTGGGGCACAGCTCCTTTTCTCTCCTGATTATTTAATTTTCAGTTTGAAGATCTCTAAACTCAGAAATAAACAGTCAGCAGTTCAGCACTCAAGGCTGCAAAAGGTCAGGACCACCTGAAGCTTCCCACATTAGCAGTTCTACACAGTTGTGCGGGTGTTGGCTGGGACAGAGTTAGTTTTCTTCACAGTAGCAGTTATAGGGCTGTGTTTTGGATTTGTGCTGGAAACAGTGTTGATAACACAGGGATGTTTACGTTACTGCTGAGCAGTGCTTGCACACAGTCAAGGCCTTTTCTGCAGAGTCTCAAAGTGGTTTTGGTTAGAGTAAAACTGACTTTGTTACCATTTTGTAAAAAAATAAATTTGTTTTTAGCTTGTTAGTTGGGCTGGCTTGGTTTTGTGAGGTTCCACAACAAGCATACAAAGCTGTAGGAAGAAGGAGGAAGGAGGGACATTTGGAGTGATGGCATTTGTCTTCCCAAGTCACTGTTACGCATGATGGAGCCCTGCTTTCCTGGAGATGGCTGAACACCTGCCTGCCCATGGGAAGGGGTGAATGGATTCCTTGTTTTGCTTTGTTTGCACACACAGTTTTTGCTTTCCCTGTTAAAGTGTCTTTATCTCAACCCACGAGTTTTCTCACTTTTACTCTTCTGATCTCTACTCCATCGTGCCAGGGTTAGGGGGGCAGGTGGGGTGGGGCAGGGAGACCGAGCAGCTCAATGGGGTTTGGTTGCCGGCTGCAGTTAAACCAGGATAGTGCCACTCTTTCATCCTCCCCAGTGCTGAACAGGAACAGAACAGACAGGAGGAAACAATTCTTAGGAGCCACTTGCCTGACGTGCAGCAAACACATACTCCTGTGTTTTGTAAGCCAACCTGTCAAGTAAGTCTCATGCCGAAAACTCATTCAGCTGACCTGTGGCCTGGTGGAGAGGAGCCCAGGCTGGAGCAGGTTTGCTGGCAGGACTTGTGACCCCATGGAAGGGACCCAGGCTGGAGCAGGCTGCTCCTTAGGCCTGCCCCCCACGGGAGGGACCCACGCTGGAGCAGTTTGTGAAGAACTGCAGCTCATGGGAAGGACTCATGTTGGAGAAGTTGGAGGAGGACTGTCGCTCATGGGAGGGACCCCACGCTGGAGCAGGGGCAGAGTGTGAGGATCCCTCCCCCTGAGGAGGAAGGAGTGGCAGAGACAGCCTGTGATGGACTGACCACAACCCCCATTCCCTGTCCCCCTGCACTGCTGGGAGTGAGGAGGTAATCATGAGCAGAGCTGAGGCCGGGAAGAAGGGAGGGGTGGGGGGAAAGTGTTTTTTAAAGATTTGGTTTTGTTTCTCATTATTCTGCTCTGATTTGATTGCTAATAAATTCAAATCATTTCCTCAAGTTGAGTCTCTTTTGACAGTAATCACTGAACGATCCCTCCCTGTCCTTATCTCGGCCCACGAACCTTTCGTTACATTCTCTCTCCCCTGCCCGGCTGAGGAGGGCAGTGACAGAGCGGCTTTGGTGGGCACCTGGCCTCCAGCCAGGGTCACCCCACCACATCCTCCTAGGTAAATCTTGGGATTCATTTGGGGACAGACATTTTATTAGGGACTACAGCAATAGGACAAGCATTTTAAAACTGAAGAAGAGTAGATTCTGACTAGATATCAGGAAGAAACTTTTTATGATGAGGGTGGTGAAGCACTGGAAGCCATTGCCCAGGGAGGTGGTAGACGCCCCATTCCTGGAAACATTCAAGGTCAGGCTGGACGGGGCTCTGAGCAACCTGATAAGAGCTGACAATGTCCCTGCTCACTGCAGGGGGGTTGGAACTAGATGGCCTTTAGAGGTCCCTTCCAACCCAAACCATTCTGTGATTCTATGATATGTTTACTTCCTTCCAGGTGAAACAAAATAGCCAGAGAAATAAAACACAGCCGAGTCTTGGAATGGTCAATATATGGATGTGAAGAATACAGGATCAGTTTGCAAATAAACTGCTGGAAGACTCATTATTAGCACGTTTAACAGTTACCCCTAGAGTTGTTTGGCAGCATCTTTGCTTTTTGTTGGCAGTTAGGTGAGAAAATGGAATAAACCAGACTAAAATGAGCCTGCCTCTGCGCTCAGGACCGTATCAATGCTCAACCTCGCAGGCGTCCACAAAAATCCAACAGAGAGCCATTTCTCTTTAGCCTTGGTATCGTAAAGATCTGTTTTCCGATCTCTGGCTGAGGATTGGAGGATTATTTTACAGTTTATCAAAAATAAAAACCAACAAAAAAAATCCACAAAAACTTCCATTGGCACATATTACAGCAATCTACATGGCAAATTTGTTGATGATATTTTATTATAACAACACCTCACTATGGAATTCTCTTCTTTATGCAGTCAGGCCTATTGTTAAATGTGTGATTAATATTGGTTTTGCATTATTTATATAGTGCAAAATGTCATACCATAATATCTATTTTGGCAATAATCAGGATCTACATTTGGGGATTTCAAAGGTTATTAAGTGCTGGGTAGCTATTTCTGATGAGGGAAATGCAGGACCAGCAAAAAGGAAGAGACCAAGTCATATCTGGAGAGCAGAGGAGGTAAGGAGAGGAGAATCTGGAAAAGAAGCCGAGGAGAAAATGAAGATCCTAGGCAAAACAGCTGCAGGAGTAAACATAATTACATAGAAAAATGAAGCTAGAGAAGACCGTGAACTTTATGACAACACTTTGTCATCTGTGAGAAGCATTAAAGACAGAATGGGTATAGCTCACCAGTCACTACGATTACCTTTGCAAACCCAGATCAAACCATGTGGAGCCATAACCTCATGTGAAGTGACTAGTTTGTCTGGAACATAACCAGGATATTTCCATCAGCAAACCCTAACTAGCTGAATACAACAACGAAAACACAGGAAAAACAAGTAGCTAACTAAGAGCCTGAACTTGTAAAGGGTGGAGCATTGCTGTGACTATTGACTCCAGGGCAAGTGGATGAGGCCACTACTCAGACACCAGTGTTTGTATTGTCTTTGCCAGCTCAGTTTGGGTTTAGTGTGCTCAACACAAGTACAAATTTTATTATTTCATGCATTAAAAAAAGTAGTTCTCATCCTTATTGATTCTTCATTTGAAGAAGGATATGAGAGCATAAATACATTAAAACTTAAGTGACACCCTAAAAGCAGAAGATAAAACTTCTAAAAGCTATGTTTAAAAAGGAAAGTGCAAAACCAATAGGGACAAACCAACAAACCATGCTGAAATGGAAAGAGAAGTAATTTCATCCTCTAAGCACCGATGGGAAATCTTGGCTCCTTAGCTTCAACACAAACAGAATTTCATTATGGGTTCTTGCTTTTTCATAAGATAGTCTCAGCCAGCAGCCATAACAGAAGGCTTTTTTCCAGTTACTGTTCTTCACTCAGAAGTGCTCTACAATTTCTTACTACTGATGTTGCCATCAGTCAGGTTCTCAAGTTTCCCTCCATGCTCCTCCAACGGCAAGCTTAATCATTATGGATAAATAAGACACTCACAGTTATTTTTGTATCAGAACACTAAAATTAATTATTTTACTTCCATATAGAAGTTTTAAAGATAGACCTATCCTGCTGTGTATTGTACTTTGGTACTTATATAGCAATTTGGATCAATAGAAGAGTTAATGATATGAAACATCTTTGAAAAATCACTACCTAATGCATATCTTCACACATTTATTAGACCTACACTGGAAAATGACAAATGCCGTCCTGCTTTAAAACAAACAACAACCACCAAAAAAAAAAAAAAAGAGAAAGAATATGCAACAATGTTTATGAAAAAATAGTAGTTTTAACTCTGCAGATTACTACCAAAAGCTCAAAATACCTCTTAATCTCCTAGTGTCATCCTCCACTTATAGTGAGGATCAGTTTGTAAGTTTTCAGTTTTCCAAAAGACAGCGGCAATTCACACATACACACACAAATCCATCAGCTGATTCCAGATTTGTACAGTAGCACCAGAGGGCAGGAGAGCAGCTTCTAAATCAGTGTTGCAGTTTCAGCAGTTAGTTGTGCAGAGGAACTCCTCTTGTGTAAGGGAAGAAAACGGAGTTAAGGTACTTCCGTTCTTACAGACTACCTACATCTGCGAAAAGTACCCTGATTTTTACTCCCACGTACTAGCACAAGCAAGGCAGCGCAAACTGAAGCTGAGGAAATTAGTTTGCAGTGAAACGTCCTTTCACTAACGCTACTTTTAAACACAAGCCAGCACCCCTCCAGCCATCTACTTCACTTATGTAATCTGTACTGGCAGATTTAGCTGATGTTTCATGAAGCTCTTCGTCTTCCCAAAAAGGAATTTTACATACTGTTTGATATATCATAGCCAATTGTAGGGTTCTTCAGAGTCACTAGGCTTCCTTCCCCATCCATGTGCTGAGGACCACCAGATTCTGCTCTCACAACTGATTTCCTTGATACAGGTAGGCAAGATGAACAGCTTCTCCTGGGTCAAAAGCAGCTCTGACTGTTGTGCAAGGAAGATGTGATATTATTCAGACACAGTGAGAAATTAGCATCCTTGACCGAACATAGTATTTCATGGACTCACAGCCTGGTTGAGGCTGGCAGGCACCTCTGGAGATCACCTGGTCCAACCCCGTAGCTCAAGCGGGGCCATCAAGAGCCGGTTGCCCAGGGCCATGTCCAGAAGGATGCATAATAGCTCCAAGGAGGGAGACTCCACAAGCTCCCTGGGCAAACTGTGCCAGTGCTGGGTTACCCTCACAGTGAGAAAGTGTTTCCTGCTGTTCAGACAGACCCTCCCATGTTTCAGGTTGTGCCTTTCGCCTCTGGTTCTGTCACTGGGCACCAGTGACCACAGTATTTCTTTAAAGATGCAGAGATGGGCAGAACTATTTGTCACATCAGAGCATTTTTAAATCTACAAGCTGGCACTAAAACAAACCAAAAGCAGTTCAAAACTGCAGATTAGGAACTTCTGCAGCAGCCAGTGCCATCTTAACATGGGAGTGCATAAGCCCCCCCTGGACAAATCACAGGCTCAGCAGTCAGTCACAAGAAAACGCATGCTGAATTCTCACACCTACACAACACAAGTATCTAGGGATGCAAAATGCAGAGGGGATTCACACCACGGGCACAAATCCGTCAAAATGCAAATGTGATTATGCAAAATACCAAATGCACCTGCAAGAACAGTTGCTGCAATCTATCTAATATTTAGATAACACGTGAGCTTTTGTCTACTTGCCGTGGGAACAAGTTTTGCTAAAAAGTTTCCATGAAATGGTGAAGTGCTTCTCTGACATGTAAGCTGATGCGTGGGTCAGTACGCAAGGTTCCGTATAAGGACTGCAAAGTGATTAAAGCAGCCTTTTATTTTGGAAGGTAAATAAATAAATAAAACCAAGTCCTGGCAAGAGACTCAAGGGACCTCAGTATAGTGGATGATTAATCAAAAATACTGTTTTCATCCTCTGAAATGAAATTCTCATCCATTTCAACAGAACTGCAAGACCGTACAAGAAAACAGACTCTTCATATACTGTTATCATCATGTCTTTGAAAACATAAGCTTCAGAGCAACAGCAATGACAGGAGTTAAAATACAACCTGCAGAGGGTAGTGGCAGTGACAACAACAAAAATGACGAGGGGAAAAAAAAACCCTGCAATGAAAACTCATTCCAAAGATGCTACAAAATTGCTTTTCATGGAAATCACAAGTTGAAGCACACATACTTACATTCATTGTAGCTATTTTCTGTTCCGCATGTGTTGCATCTCACACAGCCATTGATACCATCTCCTTATGGAACTGATGGATACAAGCGCCAAGGTTGTAGCACCAAGCATCCTGGGGTAAGAAGGCGGCAGCTGTCTGGTACGGTGACCTGAGGAAAGTAAAAGTTGTTTTCTGTACATGATTGTTTCTAACAGTGCACCTTAGTAACAGAATAATCCAAGTCCATAGCTCCTTAAGAAGAAATGCCAACAAGCTGGCTTTCTCATCAGTTAACCAGAAAACACACCAGGGATTTTCTTGTCCATGCTGGTGATGAACTGCCGTGGTGAGCAGTCCTCTTCGCAGTTAAGGGAGATGAATAACAAGCTGCCCGGCTGCTCAAGTGACAGCCCCTGCCATAGGTGCTAAGTCTCACCATCAACAGATGAAGTTTTCACATTACTCACTACTTCACTGTCCCGAAGACTAGAGAGCAAACTCTTAACCAAGCAGGCACATTCCTATAATACACTGTGCTGGGTTCAGCCAGG
>NW_010233953.1:0-7868 GCF_000690775.1 Eurypyga helias | reverse complement strand
TTCTATGATTCTATGATCTCTCTTGACTATAAAGTATACATAAGGCGATTGGCTCAAGCGTAGTTATAGAAATAGTCACTAAAAGGGACACTGAAGCTCATTTAATGCAATCACCTCTTGAAGTGGAAGTATTGGCAATGCCAGGTGTGGCTGGTGCACGTGCCCCAACAAAGACCCAACAAAAGCCCATCAAAAACTTCCTGACACAGCTCTTATCATTTCCCTCATGGTGGCTGTTGTCATGTACACAGCTGGAAAGGTGGAGTCCTTGTCAATAGAGATCTATTGTATGACCACAGGTCAGATTCAAGCAGAGTATAAATGGGAGTCCCACCAGAGAATCATTTGAGAGTTGGACCTCCTTGGAGCAATAGGTCTAGAGTTGAGGACCCTCCCCTTATGTTGGGAAGTCACCTAAGGAAACTCCTCGAGGTTGAGAGCTCTCCCCTTTATTAGGTGATTAATTGTGCAATCTGGGTTATCAGCACTAAAGTTTAAGAATTCTTAAGTCAGGTGTGTAGTACTAATCCCAGACTGACATTCTGAACCTGTGGATTGTTAATCTTTGTCAGAACCTGAAAGTGGTTTCATTTTGAGTAAAACTGAGTTTGAGTTTGTTAAAATTTTTAAAGAAAATGTTTCTAGTTTGTTAATAAGTCTGGCTCAGTATTATGAGGTTCCATGACACTAGATCTATTCAGTTTTATTTAGTTCTTTTAAGTCCAGGAAAATCTTTTGGTATTTCAAAGTGATTTTGAAGAGTCTGGACTCCACAATCTTCTTAGGGCTAAGAATTACCAGCCTCAGCCAATTAAATGTCTAAGGAATATGTCCAAACACAGGTGACAGAAATGCCATAGTTCAATCATCTTTAAGTGAAATGAGCTCAAACAGAATAACTTTTAAGCTAAATATAATTTCAAAATTCCTAAATAAATTTATTGTAAATTGTCTCAAGCTAGAGCAGAGTTATATTTTCTCTTAAAAAAACCCTGACAGTACTGTTTCTCCTAGGCAATATTTAGAAACTTTTACATCTAGTCATTCAATCCTCATTGAAATCTTATTGTCATCAGCCATAATAAGACCAGAATGAACATTAAGAAACAAGACTTCAGTCTTTGTAACAGCTGTTACAGAACAAAAAGCCTGTCTAAACAGATCCTATTATATGCAAAGTAGAACATGAATATTGTCTGAAACTTTGTCCCTTAAAAATTCAAACCTTGAATCATTTAATTTGCTGGAATTAATTAAAAAATCAAAGCTATTAAATGGATGAACTAAAGTTGATCAGTGCTGTTTTACTACAGAAATCTTAAGACAGATGAGGGTGAGAAGACAGATTTTCTTCGTGTAGCATTACTGAGATCTACTATGTGGAGATCACAGAATGAGGTTCAAATGATCAACATACGTGTATTAACATTAACCCAGAATATGAAGTGGTGATTAAAATGGTTTCCAGGATTGCATGAGCAGCTTACATCTTCCATATGAATTATGTCTAACTGTTAAAAACAAAAAAAAATCAGAAGTAATATACCTTACAAGTTCTGAAAAGACTTACTGTAGTCAACAGTGGGAATATTTCAGAATTGCACTTCCAGCTTAAACTTAGGAGGTTTGTCTCACTGTTATGTTGGCAAAACATACATGCTGACTGTGGCTATTGTAGGCTAGAGATTGTGGAAAATAACAACATGTTATGACTGTTTGACTAATCAGAATAAATCCTATCAGCAACTATATATATACGTATATATGTATGCTTCTATACATAAGCATATACATATATGTGCTCTATGTTATGTGTAAGAACAAAATAATCACATATTCTCATTTCATGTATATCCTAAAACTGTAGAAAAGTTTCTGAAACTTCAGAAAAGACACTGTTATTTTGCAAGAAGAAATCAAACATTTAAATGAGAACTAAATCCTAAGGAAACCTGGAAGCTTACGCCTGTCCGTTGTCTACAACAAAGATGTTCACTTTTGGTACAATAAGAAATACCCCACTTTCCAATACAGAGACTATGATCTAATATCCCATATAATAAATCAACTCCTCTTTACAGATACTAATACCATTGAATGTTCCCTCCTCTGGCAATCTTACTAAGACAAAGATTAATTATGAGGTATGGTGGTATTTATTATCCGAATAGTCTTATCTTTTTTGTTGTTATTAAGAAAGTTTTATATTTCTAGAAAATTTCTGAAATGTGAGTTATTGTCTGTTTTTCTGATTCAGAAAGAAAAAAGGTTTTATGCATGGCTGTCTATTTGAGTAGTCAAAATTATAATAGGAGAAAAATCTTAAAACAAAAATGTACTTAGGGTGGCTGATTTAGTATTGTTTCAAGCTCCTAAGGCCTCTTCCCTTACTCTAACACATTTCAGATATGATGATGAAATACAGCTTGATTTGTTTTGAGGGAAGTTCTAAAATAATTGTTTCCTGTCTTCCATTTTTTCACACCAGCAACTGATACATTTTTTTAAGGAAAATTATTACTTTGATCCTAAATCAATTATTTTTTGTTTGATTTATGATAGAATAATTTTGCTAAGAATAATAATACAACTTTCAGGTTTGATTACTTTTACATTAGTTAGATTTATTCTGCAGAACATCAGTTCAGAATGATCTACTTGCCAATATTTTTTAAATGCCTATGCTGTGCAATTGTAGAAAAATCAGATTTTTTAGTTATTTCCCTCTCTTCAACACTTCTGAAATATTCCGTATTTAGTACTCTGAATCAGTATTAAAACTGAAGGATCTTAATCCTCAACAGCTGAGCATTCATGAATAAAAAAAAAGGGTATGTGAACTCTGGAGTATATACGGCATCTTTTTGACATTATCCCTCTTTGGGATACAACTTCTTATTGGAAGGACCATTCTGATGTAAGGGAAGAACTAGCTTCCTTTCATTTTTGGGGAGGCTCTCTTCTAATTACAGCAGCAGCCTTGAGCTCATTGGAAACTCTATGTGATATTAAAACTATTGTCCTCTTGGGTTCTAAGATGTGAAAGCTGTTGGCTGAGGACTTAATGGTCATTATACTCAACTGACAGAGTCTTTATACCATGTTTCTCAGCTTGGCATCTGTGATTACATCTGTACTAATACACTACATACTGTCAAGGGGTTATCCTTTGTCTCTGCAGTCAAATAACGGTGTTGAGCCATACTAGTGAGCTCTCTTAGCTGCTAAATAGGTAAGCCACATACACAGTAACCTGCTGGATCTTTTCTTGCCACTCCTATGTCCAGGAATGTGTGGGAAAAAGAGAGAGAGCCAAAACTATCACAGCTGTATCCTGACACTATTTAGTATTGTCTTGTGCTATTGTCTTTTTCTTTTGCATCAGCAAAAATAACCACGTCAAAAAATACAGAGGGATTATACGTACAATTATCTGATTTGTCCTTCTGCATTTGAAAGTAACTCTATAAAACCTTAATTATTAATTATGGTTGAAAATATCTGAAAGCTTTTCTATGAAATTCTTCTATGAGAGTGTCAGTGGATTTTTGGCCCTTAATTATAATTTTTTCTTGACACTAAATTTATTTTAATATGTCTTATTGTGTCTTAATGATTCCAACTGCCAGTACAAGCCCGTCAAGAACATGAAACACTCTATTGTTAAAGCTTTTTTTTTTTTTAATATCTTTCAGCTATAATTGATTTTTATGGGTTTGAAACACATTCATTTTATTACCATTAATAATATATACCAAGTCAGAAATTGAAACAATTTACATAACGGAATAGAGAGAAAGAGATGGGGGAGCTGACTAGAGCATGACCACACTGTGAACAGTTACGCTGTCCACCTTGTTTTTTTCTGCTGAAGCATGGTAAACTTTGAAAATTTATTTCATGTTATATATGGAGGGCAAATCATTACAATTATGTCTACATAAGCAGCTACACTTGTTTAATTATGTTTAACATCAAAACTTTACTTAGCAAAACTAAGGTGGATACCTAGTGTAAAGCAAGCACATAAATATTTCTGAATTATCCCAAGCTACACATCAGATAGGTAATCTGAAGTACAGAGTGGCTTAAAATACTTCAAGAGAAGATATTGCACTTGCAGCACTTATCTACAGACATGAGCTTCTAAAGAGGAGTGGGTGTGAAGCTGTGAAGAAAAGCAATTCCATTCTCAGTAGGTTACCACAGTACATTTTGAAAAGATTCTAATTGAAGATATGCTTCATTTGCCTTCGCTATAAAAGAAGACACATTTACTCATGATTATGTCTGTAAATGACCTCATAAAAAGCAGTCCTGGAAAAAAAAATTCCAAACAAAAAACCCCAAAACCGCTACTAAACCTAAACAAAAGTAACATTTGGAAAGCATTTTTAATTATGTGAAATTATACATTTCTTTTTTGTATAAACTATCCAACATCAACAGAGCTAAAATCCACTAATTTGAAACAATTTTGATTATAGTTATATTATCTGTATAAGGAAAATAGTTAATTCTAAAATTAAAATGTCATGTATTAAGGCTCTCAAAAACAATATATGAAATCAGTGTTAACACTGTGACTAATGTATTATTCATAGTCAATACATACACTGGAACCCTCAGAATGTTGTGATGCAAGTTTTTAATAGGCTAACACAAATCTGTCATGAAACATGTAAGCAAAACCAAGAATTGTGATATACAAAATATATTGACTTCACTGACATCTAATTCTACTTGAATATGAGGGCCAGAGTGGTTTTAATGCCATAGCCTACCAAAGTATGCTTAATCTCATATTTAAGACTGTCAACCACACTTGACCACACAGAACACAGAGATTTATGGTTGAAACTATTAGAAGTACTCACAATTATAGACCTTTAGATTATTTAATGTTTAGTTTTTGTTTATGTGTTTGTTTTCTAACTAGACTAAGAGAAAATAGTAATCAACATATTTTAAACAGAAGTTTCACATCCTAGGAAAAAAAAAAATCAAAAGGTATTAAAAACCTTGTGTTTAGTCTGCATAACTTCTGGGAAATATAAGAAAATTGTACTGGTACATTAATTTGTACAAGTTTGCTTCCATTTTTTGCATGAATACAACATGCCTGGAAAGTCCTTCTACCCAGAACGCTAGTCCAGCTACTCTTTAAGTGAGATTGATCTTGTTTAATTTTATATTTCCATCAATTTTAACTAATCAGATCAACTCCTTTAGGTGTCAATGGTGAAAAATAGTTATTTCTGAAAAATTTAGAATGTGTAAATATATATCTAAAGAAATATACAGATGTGTTTTTTTCTAAAATATGCATTCCTTTCTACTGATTATAAAGTTTGCTTTAAGGCCAAGTAGATATGTGGTATGGACAAAAAATATACTGTTTGGAGACTTAACAGATTTGTACACTTCTTTGGCCAAGCACTGCTTGAAAAAGCCTTCAGTAAGAGCATTAGCTCATCTAGATGGCCACACCATGGCCTTTTACACTGGGTTTTCAGTCAGTCCAACCAGAATAAAACACTGCAAAGCCTACATAGATAGAGGCTCATCATGCTGCAAACTAATGAACAAGGGCAACATGAATTTAATTTCATCTCATTCATAAAATTTTTGATATTTCATGATGGGAAAAGACTAAGAGTTTCCTGACTTGGACCAGAAATAAATAATGAAATATAAGTGTATTGAATACCGATTCCAATCACATTAAATTATCTTTCCCTGCAAAGTTCTAATTTTTAATTTCACTGTGGAAATCCTCCAGGAATGTAGATACTGTGCTGTAAAAAATTTCTCAGAAGTAAAAACTGCCTAACATAAGGCAGCATAGTGCAGAGCTGATGGTTTTGTCCTGCATTCAACTACCCCCTGATCTGTCCCAGTACCTCAAAGGGATCACTATTAGCTGCTGAAATTTATTTCAGCAAACAGTATGTATATTTTTGCAAAAATAAGTACCCCTCTAGAACTGTGATTTATAGGTCAATTTATGGTTCATTGTCTGTGCTTAAAAAGGGAAAGAAAATACACGTGATTTCCAATATTATCTCTGTTCTTGCTAGAAGAAAAAAAAATATGCTATATTTTCTCTCAAAGAATTGTTCACATAAAAAGACTCCAGGGTGTTTTTTCCAACAGAGTTTACATTAATGTTGTTTCTTTTTGAATTTTATTTGAACACACTAAATATCTTGCAAAACATTTGAAAGAGATACATAAGCAAAATCATAAATTACTAACTGAGACCTTTTTCATTATTTGATCATTCTTTTCTGTGGAGGAAATTTACCTTTCTCTTTGAAACAATTAATTGAAATTCCTCTGATAGTTTCCAACTCTCATATTTGAACAATGAAGGGTATTGAACCTAAGGGAGTTCGTATGTATGTGTAGTGTACAGGTCTGTCACTAAATATAATTATCATTATATACTGCATTTCTACATAGCTGTCACATTTCTGAGCTGGTTGAACTGAAACACAGAAATTGAGGTTGATAAGTATTGTAGACTGCTTGTTTATTTCACTGGCAGTTTTAGTAAGTTAGTTTGTGATGTTTATGGGCACTTTTCCTTATTTACTTAATTATGGGTACCCAACAGGCCAACATATGCAATCTAATGGTGCAATTTTCAGAAGTTACAAGAAGCAAGTTCCCTGCTGAAAATTTAAAGGGAAAGTTTACATATTTTCTGCTTCTACTACTTCATATAATGGCTTCCCAGATGAGACAGAATGGCAAGCAAACAAAATGCTGATGATGCATGACTTATACCAACTGCTTGTGAATTGAAAGCAGATGTGGACAGTGGGAGGCTGGCCATCTCTAAACACAATACAAGTAACGGGGAAAAAAAAAAAAAAAAAAAATCTGCCAGTGGTGCTCAAGAATATATTTCATAGTTCAAATTTGTCTCTTTTTAAGCAGGTAGTCAAAATGACAGTCACCGCAATAACAAGAAGAAATTTGTGTCAAATATATAATGTAATTAAATATTAATTATAAATAGAATGTAAATCAATAAAGCACAGTGGCATCACTGTTATCACGTATGTTGCTATGTATCTATCAGATTATTTAGATCTTAACAATCAGAAACACCAGTAATATTCAAACCTGAAAACCTGTAAGAATCACTGCCATTGCACTGTAAAAACTCCACTGCTTTATACAAAAATAAAATCTGTATTAGAACAGATGTACATGACTCATATTGCTTGTAACTATATTCTTGAATATACATACATGCTCTGGAAATAGGGAAAACAACCAGATTTGACTTCACTAGCACGAATTCCTAAGTCAGTACACCACTTATAATTACATACATGTAGCAATAAGAAAAGGGGTAATGGCTTAAAACTGAAAGAGAGTAGATTTTGATTAGATATAAGGAGGAAATTCTTCATGGAGAGGGTGGTGAGGCACTGGAACAGGTTGCCCAGAGAAGCTGTGGATGCCCCATGCTTGGAAGTGTTCAAGGCCAGGCTGGATGAGGCCCATGGCAGGGAGATTAGAACTAGGTGATTTCTAAGATCATAGAATCATAGAATGGTTTGGGTTAAAAGGAACCTTAAAGATCATCTAGTTCCAACCCCCCTGCCGTGGGCAGGGACACCTTCCACTAGACCAGGTGGCTCCAAACCTCATCCAGCCTGGCCTTGAAGACAGCCAGGGATGGGCTATCATTAGGGGCCCCCTCCCCCACCCTCTCGGGCCAACCTGTTCCAGTGCTTCACCAACCTCTCTATGAAGAACCTCTTCCTCATATCCAATCTAAATCGCCCCTCTTCCAATTTAAACCCATTACCCCTTGTCTAGTCAGTACAGGCCCTTGAAAAAAGTCCCCT
>NW_010233952.1:0-71267 GCF_000690775.1 Eurypyga helias | reverse complement strand
GGGGTATTCAGCCTGGAGAAGAGAATGGTTGTAAGTGATTTTCGGAAGCATTTTCATTCCTAAGTGGAGTGACTTTGTGTGGCCTTTGGCTTGTTTCATGGTTTAGGAAATTTCATAAGGTAACAAACTGGAATTACTTTAGGTTAAGGTGAATCTCTCAACTTCTCTGTCATTAGTTAGATATGTTATAATTTTTGATATTATACTGTTATAGGAGGAAACTGTTTTCTTTGTTTTTAAATACAGAGATATTCATGGTTATAATTTTAAAGTAATAATGTCTGCTAGAAATCTGAAGAATTTGATCAAGATCTGATATTTCTGTAGAAATAGTTTAGGACTTTATCTTAAAATATCTTGAATGGTCCCCACAGACCATGTAACATCTAGATGTTGCTAGTTTCAGTCATGTTTGTAAATAGATGTTGGAGTTATGTTATCACTATTATGCTTTTCACTTCTAGCTTGCAGTTGACTATTAATGACATACTTTAGATTCCATCCAGATGTCCAGCTGTGAAATACAACCTGTGTATTCCCTGACTTTGTTGCCTTCCGTGCCACAGTAGTACTGCAAAACCAGATCCGCTGGGAGGGGAGGATGGTTGTGATTGATGAGTTGGGGGGGGGAAAAATGCACATCATGTGGGGTATTTTCTGTAAAGTGGGAGAAGTATTTATTTCATTGTGCAAGGGCTGTGAGACCTTTTCTGCAATATCATGTACAGTCTGGTTAGCTGCCTACATGAGGACATTGCAGTTGGAATAACTGTGTGTGGAGGAGGGGGTTGAGCTGCAAGTGCTTTCAAGGAAAGGGAGAGTTGATTCTATGAGGAAAGATGAAAGCCGGGCTTATTTAGGCTGGCAGAAGTGTTTGCATGCTAATATGATTGTATTCTATAAATAGATTGGGATTAAGAGGCAGGAAGGAGGTGAGTGGTTTGTGTGCGTGCACATTCAGGAAAAAGTCTAGTTTGCAGTGTAAGGATGAAGTAATTTACTTGTAAACATTCATACCAGGTTGGAAATTTATAAGAAGCGTGTATCTGCTAACATGCTAATGCTGAGATATGCTCAATACTACTCTGAGAGGTCGAGGAAAATAACGGTACAAGACTGTTAGTGGTAGTAAGTGCTCATGGCCTCTAATGTAGATTTATGAAATAGGAACCTGTTTGGGGGAGAGCTGTGTGTTTGGTTTGGTTTTTTCCATACAACTGTTGTCCTTAAGTTTCCTCCTTCCATTTGTGTATAATGGGTTTCCAGTGCTGCTGCTTAGTGCTAAGAGAGAATGTTTTTTAATTTGCTTGTTTTGACCCATCCAGTTTTCTTACTGCAATTTGGTAATGTAAAATATAAATGATTGACCAGCCTTTGATTTTCTGTCCTACCTGAGTCTTTGGAGTAACCTCATGTTAAGGAAACTTAGAGGGTTTTTTTTGTTTGCTTTGTTTTTTTTTTTACAACTCCATTGTTCTTGAATTGCTGTCGTTCACTTTCTGGAAGTGTTTCTGTACTGTTGTGATCTGTGCAAACAGTATAAGCTACGTCTTCACCTTGAGAATTTTTGTGGAGGTTACATCCCTGAGAGCGTTTCAGAAATCTCTTGACTCATAAAAACTGGGTGTACAGTACTCCTCCAGTACCACAGATTCTTCACCTGACAATGAATCTGTTTCATAAGGTAAATTACAATGGTTTGAGGGTTTTACAGATTAGCTGGATGCTATTCACTCTATATACTATTGGAGAATACAAATTACATCGTTTGAAGTGACTCTTTGTTTTTTTGCTTTCAGGGTCAGTGGGTATTTTGGGCCCACTTGATACCACTTACTGAAAATTCCTTCTGAGTGGTTCACTTGCCACCGAGATAGAAGGTTTGAAAAGCTGCACAAAACCAAGCACTTTTCAGAGATTCTATATTACACTCGGAAAGTGGTTTCCCATTAAATAAAACAGCATATTGAAGTACAAGATTGGGAACTGGGAATTGACGGTGCTTATGCCACTACATACCATGCTTGAGATCACCACTTTACAGGGAATTCTGTATGTGTGGACATGTGCCTTCCCAAATACCAAGAGAAACCAATGGGAATGTCACTTATCTCTTCTGGATATGTAGAGTTTAGTTTCAGCATCCAGTGATGTGCTCAATAACCGTTACAGTAAATAGAGATGGAACGATGTTCATTATGACATTTTCTTTCTGACATACTGTTGAGTATGTCATTCTTACAGGTAGGATGTCTTTTATGTTAATGTACACAATTACATGTACACTGGCACTGATCATATTTCTATTTTTTCTGGGATTGTAAATGACTTTGTTCTCTTGTAGGATCACATAGCTGAGAACACTCCAGAAAAATGAGATTAAAAAATGAGGGATTTTTTGTTGTTATTGTTGTCCTTGGGTTTTATACGTCTTTGAATGATTCTTCATTCAGCAAGGTTTTAAGTTCATTCTGCAAGTTTCCAAACAAGACAGATCACTCATGTTCACACTTAAGGCTGAAGTGATGTAACTTAGTAACAATAGCTTCTGGGCACTTTATAGGACGTTTTGCCAAATAATAGTACAATTTCAATGTGGTAGCATCTGCTTTTGTGTGATCCCCCTGCAAGCAGAATAAACTTAATGCTACATGGGTGGTGATGTGTAACTGTGTGTCAGTTCAATAAAATGTATGTAGATATTTATTTGGACAGTAGCCAAAATTGACAGAATTTTCATTGAAAAAGAAAAAAATTATGGAGTTTCACTACTGCCTGACATATGCCTGTATATAAAGATCATTCGGGCACAGTAGAGAGATGAGGGTAGGAGTTCAGTGAGGGCACAGATTTACGGCAGAGTCTCACCACCCTTTCATGCCTAGCAGACTAGGTGATGAATGTCCTGTGGTGGAAGCCGCTGCGCCCAGCAGGATAGGCAGTGGCATACTGCCTCATCTTAACATTGGTAATATACGTGGCAGTTGCACTGAAGGCATCTATTTTTAGACTCTCTGTAAATAGGAGTACTGTTTCTAAGGGGTAAGTGTGCAAGTGTTTGTTATCCTGGTGCAGTGGAATATGAGATGGTAGGAACCAGGGAGAAAGCAAACAGTGGATTGCTAAATAGAAAAACTTACACACGATGCAAATGTAATAAATAAAATGTAAAACCCATCTCTTGTCAAGAGTCTGTATCAGTCTTTTTCGTCATTTGACTCTGTGCACTGACTTATGGTTCATTATTTTATCTTGGTTTTGTCAGTTGTCTTATATTTATGGGTGAAAAGAAGTTTTGTAGTCCTTGGGCTGAAAACAGCTGTAAATGCTTTTTTCCCCCACTTATTTATTGTGAGAGAATTGACACAAATTATTAAAGTATGTTTGTTTACTGCATTTGCTAGTAAACTCTAAAATTTTATCTGGGAAGTACTGTGCACCTGTAGATCAGGAATATGTGGGTAAGTTAAATTAAATCACTATGTTCAGGATTCTAGAATTTCCAAAACAGGTCCAGGCTTAGAGATGGACTTTTAAAGTAAATAAGTAAATTATTAAATGGGAAGTGTTATGCAAAGAATAATTCCCATCACCATCCCAAATCTATGTGGTATATTCTTATTACAAATCAAAATTAATTCCTTTTAGATACTTTCCACTTTAATATGCAGGATTAATTCCAGGTGACTCTAAATAACAGTATGAATATTAAGATGTGGTACAACTACATGAATGATACCTGTACTTTAAGAATGTTGAGTGTTTTACTTTGCATATCTCTGTAGATTTTTCAGGAAAATATTCTAATAATTGACCAAATTCTCATTTGATATTCTCAGATTGGCTGAGTAACTGATTTTCAGCCTTCTCCAAGGTGAGTTTTGTGCAAGTTTTAACCTGCATGCATTTTTGATACGTTTGGAAATTGACTTTCATTTCCTGCATGCCTAAAATAATTCCGTGTCTTGTTAGATTAATGCCATACATCATATTTACCTTAATAAGTTAAGAAAATGTCTTCAGAAATGTCTCCCTCAGAGCTAAAACTGGAATTGCATCTTAAAGATTAATCAGTGGGTAACTTGCATTGCATAAGGTGGAAATACAGGCTGGAAATAATCATGTTTTTAAAACAGCGTAGTTATCCTGTGATATGATGTATTTTTATATGTTAATAATACTTGATTTTAAACTTGGATAACTGCCACTGAGACTAGCACATGAAGTCTATTTTTGGTTTCTTCAGAAAATATTATTGAATTTAAACCCAATTAAAAAACTCCTAATCTGACACCTTCTATGATTTCCTGCTCTGCCTTGCAATTGTGTTAACTAACGTGCATGCCAGTGGCAGAGATCAGGTGACCTTATTTCCCCAAATACTTCATGCAATAGTTTTTCATTGGGTTGTTGTTTCGCTTCCTCTAGTTGCAAATATCCTATATAACTGAATGATACCCTGCCAAGCTATTCCATGGTTTTAATGGAGAATAGTAAGGGAAAAGGAGGATATTTTCTCGGCGAAATAAGCCCTGCACAATGGAGACGTGGATCGAAGCACCATGGAAGTAAATGTAAGTTAAAATCTTAAATGTCAGATGTATGTTACTTTAGCAAAATCAACAGGCTTGAAGGCACATGCTCAGAAGAAATACGTTATAGGAATTATGCAGAAGGCAGAGGTGTTGGCAAGTTTCATACTGTAACGATAGCAAGGATTAAGAACCATAATCCTCTTCCTGTAAGCTTAAATTTAAGTGCAGCCTAGATCTTGGTGAAAAGAAAGAGCTAGTGAAAGCAGTCGAAATTTGTGGTTTAAACTTACACCGACGTATAATTCATAGATTTGAAATATTTTGTCGAACCCTTGCCTTAGTTCTGGTTCAGATCTGTAGCAGACCACAGGAAGGGGTTTGGTGTGATGATTGGGAACAGGATGTGGTAGCCCCCATTGGCCTGTGTGACCCATACTGCCTGGCCAGGAAAATGGGTAAATTTGCCAGTACTCCTGTCAGTACTGTTGTGGAATGCAGTATCCAACATGCTTAGCTGCAAGGACTATTGAGATGCCAGCATGTATTTAGATATGAGATGTCTGTTCCTGTAACTTCACGTCAGAGAAGTTTCCACTGATGTGAATGGAAGTATTCAGAGAAAGTAGGGTCACAATGAGAAGTTGTGTCTTTCTAAGGAAACTCCTTGATTTTGTTGAGATTAGAGGTGAAATTTGGGTACCTTAGATGCTAACTGAAGAAAATAACCTTACTGGGATTAAACACTTTATTAACATGCCCATCCTTACAAACATCTCCGTAAATCATTTTTCATATGTAAGGAGCTTGCATGATTACTGTACTACTGTACTATTGAACTCGTTTTTGTTAATAATCTTGCCTAAAGTATATTTTTCTGATGTTGTCCTCACACCTGCAGACTCGATGGTGTTCTTTTTACTGTGGTGAGATTGTGGAATATGTTTTCCTGTCCACTGCCTGCCTATGACACTATCAGGGAGATAAATTTATCTTACTTCCCTTGCAAAACTAGTGCATGTGGGGGATGTTCGCCATCAGACCGGGATTTTATCTACGAGTTGAAAAGAATAAAAATACAGCACTTAAAAGCACTGTTTGCCTTCTCAAAGGGCTGCAGGAAGCCTCTTTGTAGAAATTGTAAAGCTTTTCAAAAAGCTTTTTAAAGGTTTTGCGTGTGTGTGTGAAGACTTTGTCCTCCTGGTTCCTTTATGTAAAAAGTAGGCTGTGTAAAACTGGGAAGAAAATGCTTTAGAAGGTTTACTGCAATATATTCCTTTGCCTAGGAGCATGGAGAACTTTATAATATACTTTTTTGTTTTGCTCCTTTATCTTTCACAATGCATTCCCTGATCCTTGGGCTCTGTCAGAGGGAGTGGTGACGTTGCTGAGATTCATCCTGCAATCCTGGGTCAGATGGTTAATACCGTTAGAGGGGGATGCCATGCTGCCTGTTTCTCCTCCCTGTTTTGCATTTATATGAGCCATTGTTCTGTGTGGTTGAAAGAGGAGCCCCAGCTGAAAAATACCTCAGTTGCAAAGCATTCCAACAGTTTTAAACAAGCCTTTGGCTGGGTTTCAGACTATCCTGCTGTAATTTCTGTCCTTCAGGGAGGGGGGAAGCTTCTCCTGTGTAATTATAGCTGTCATTTTGCAGCAATACAGGGGTAACTGGGGAGGAAAACCCTTTCTACAAAATACATACAAAAGCAAAATGCATTTTGAAACAGACGTGTAGGTGCTGCTTTTTTCTGAATTCTCTATAGAAATACCACCATAATTTGGAAAATATTATATGAAATTAGAACAATGTAATGTCTATTCATACAGTGTTTTCTAATTGATCCCAGCTAAATCATGCAGTGCAATTACAGGTTTATTCATTTCAGAATAAAACTTAAGAATTTCTAATCCACCAGTCATGCATTAGAACCTGGTAATCTTTTTTCCTTCTATGATTACGTATTTCAGATTACACCTGGCAAATATTTTGGAAAGATGGCGTTACATCCAATTATCTGCAACCCTGATCAGACAAAGGAGTTGTAGAGTGTTAAAAGCCATGGAATAAAGAGCTTTTGGCAGGGAAAAAAGAATTTTTTTCAGAATATAAAACTTGCCACTGATAAAGACTGTATGTACTGTATCTAAAAGTTGAGAGTGACTTACAGTGGTAAATACCTTGACTGTTTCAGGAACAGACCTAGCTCTAAAGCTGGGAACTTTGTCTTACACTGCTTTGTTTGTTAAGTAGCAATAATCAAAAAGGATTCCCCCGCCCCCTCCACAGGATATAAGAAAGCAAGCCTTGACTTAGCTTCTGTTGCTTTTCTATCATCACCAGTCCAACAGATTTTTAATAAGATTTCTTAACCATTTCTGGACTGGAGTTGCATAACCTTGTCCTGATGTTTCACTCCACTTGTGGGGAAGAAAGAGGGCCCTCCTTCTAAGGCTGATAACTTGCAGAAATTGTTTCAAAAGCAGAGAAAATTTAAAGGAAAGAAAAGTGATTTATCAGTCAGAAAATAGGCTTGCAGTCAGAAACAGAAAAACCTCAGTCTTTGGCAAAACTGCGATTGAATTTGGGGTTTTCTTAACTCATCTTCATGTTACCAGGAAGATACGTGCTTTACTATGCACTATGGGCTTCTCTTTACTGATCTTCAGCATATAGTGTATACATGAAATGTCCCAGAAAAGAGAAAGATTGGGCGTGATTTGAGGTGTGGCAGGGAGTGAAACTGAACAGCATGGGGGCAGATCATGGATGTAGATGTAAGAATGGGAACTTCGTCAGGACCATCTTAAATGTCCATAAGAATTTTTAAAAGTGAAAAGGTCACTGTAAGACCAAGTGTGGAAAGATAATCGTGTCTGTTTCCCTTTTTATTTTTTTGCTGTTTGTTCATGCTGTCCTGGGAATTTGAGTGAGCCTCTTTTTAAGCAATCACTGCCACACAGGTGGAAATTTTTGCCCCTTAGCTGAGACATGATGAGTTTCTTACATTGTCAGTCTCTGGCAAATGCCTGGCAGCTTTGTCTGCATAGTGATAACTTCTAGTGAAGCAAGTTAGTTTGCTCGGTATTTTATGAATGGTGCACTAACTCTTGAAATATCTCTGAGGGAGGAGAAGGGAATAGCAGTTGAAATGTGAATACAATGCTGTTGTAATCACTGATCTCCTTAGGATAATCAAACGTAGAAAAGAGAAGACACATACAGAGAAATATACTTGGAGAAAACAGTTCATCCCAGTGTACCTTTTGATTCATCCTGGTGCGTACATCCACCACCAAAGCTAAAATTTCCGCATGTCAATCCATTGGCTCACAAACCAACTGAAAACAGAGCAAAAATGAGTTTCCTTGTCTGTATGTTTCCAGACCTGCATCTAAAATACCTCGCATCAAGGTGAAACTTCATGGTCAGTTTGTACATGCGCTCATTTGTATGTACAAATGTTTAAAACCAGTGTCGTGCTGGCCACCCCCTGCCCCTAAGGGTGCTGTGGAAGAACAGATAACTGCCTTATAATTAACAGTGTTAGGGTTGTGTTGATGCAATTTACTACAGTAGTGTAGTCTAAAACTAAAATAGTCACTGAAAAGCTGTTTGGCATTGTGTAAGAATATTGGTATGTTTACACAATACAAATTACATGAGTTTCAAAGGAATTAGTTCCATGCAAACTCTCACAAGACGGTATGGCTCTGAGGTATTTGGAGGAGCTTCAAATAAGCTTTACGTATTTGTAAAATATGTGTCTTTATGTAATTTACGCTTTACTTGATCTTTTACTGCATGATCTTCTCCATTAGTGGTCTTCTTCCCCTGCTTCCTAGGAAGCTGTTGAATTCAGAACAGAGGTGTTAATTGGAGGCAACCCCAAGGTGGGGCTTATATTGTAATGGCATAACTTCATTTAATTTTGAAAGGAATCACGCTATATTCTCAGGCCATAGGAGGTCAGGATTTCCAAACTCTTAAATATGGTTTTGAGAACAAATACTGGGGAGAGTGGTAGGGTCCTGAGGATAAACCTAATACTCTCTAATATTTTATCAAACACAGTTTTTCGTCTCATTTTTTGACCTAGCAGGAAAAAATTTATTTTAGAGTTCATTACAGAAGTTTGGGGACACCAAAGACCTTACCTTTCCTGGGTGCAGTGAAAACTTAGATACAGTGTTTCACTGAGAGAATGTTTTCTTAGAGCACTTCGAGGGAATGCAAAATGCTGGTTGCGTGCCCCCTTTGGGAGGGGGAACTGGTGACAAGTGGTGTTCCTCAGGGATGCATTCTGGGCTCAGTGTCCTAGAGAAGCACCTTTGCAGGAAGTACCAGTCTCTGTATATGTTCAGGTCATCTAGCCAGGAGACATGTCAGGTGGTGCTTTCTGTTTTGGAACTGGATGATGTGTTGATTTTATCTGCTTAGGGTAAGCAATCTTTCATTTCCTACTGGCAGCATTTTTTTTTAGAGCTGCAGTTTCCTGTTGGTATGTAACAGGTACCTTTTCACTGTCTTTTGCATGGTATTATATCCTGGTGGGATCCTTTATCACTTGGTCTTCCTTCCTCCCCATTTCTCTTTTACATTTGTATGTCTTTCTGTATCTTGTTTGTCTTTCTTTTCACCTTTCCACAGCCCTTAATCCTTGTAGAATCCACCAGTATTTGTTTCCTCTGTTAGCAATACACAGAAGGCTGTTCCATCTGAGCTTGGAGCAGTACCACTGAAGGCGATTCCGCTGTTTTCATTGAGTTCAGTGAGCACAATTCAAAATTGAAGCTGTGACAGTACAAGGGGATATGCAGAGGGACAACTTGGGTCTGACCAATACCTCGTTCGTGGAATCATGAAATTGCAACCTCTTGAGGTGCTATTTTACAGGCTGCCACAAATGGTGTCACTACTGGCAGGCTAGCTGACATGGCCAAACAGGAGCAACTGTATGAGGGAGAGAAAACTGAGGAGCAGACAGATTATGTGCACCTTTTAAATGCCCTCAGGCTCATAGTGTTTAATTTCTTAATCTTTGTTATACCTATATGAAGGTAGGTAGTTGACAGAGCAGAGTCCTGCACCTATCAACAAAATCTCAAACAAAATACTGAAATCTATGCAAAGGTTATTTTCCTTATAATTTTTCCACATGATAAGAGATTAAGTTACACTGAAAAACATTGCAAACTTTTTAATGCAACCAGATTGGATTCCCAACTAGTGAAAATCAATAGTTCCACTAATTTCAAAAAGGCCAGGAATATTTAAACGAGGTGAAGTTTTGTAACAAGATCAGCATCTATGTAACAGCTTCTGAATGTTTAGTTTGTAATAAAAGAAAAGAATCAGTTTCATCCTGTGTTCATAAAGAGCTTTTGTACTGTAAATCATCAGCTGGTCTGAAGATCCAGCAAGTTTTTATACAAAATGTCTAATTTTTCTGCAGTAGAGTAATTTATAGCTTTATAAATTAACAATATGTAAACAATAGAATATCAGTTAATAAGTGTAGATCCTAAGATGTCATAGAACAAACAGCCTTGTTGAACACAAAGAAACAACTCCTTGGCCAGAAATGTAGGCTTATGGCTGTTAGAGTCATGTCATTTTTCAGATTGGTAGATTATCAAATATTGGTGTTTTTGTTAAGGAATTTCTCTGTTGTCACTTGTTCTTTTTTTTTTTGCCCCCTCCTCCCTTCTGTGTGGAAGGAAAGTAAAAGAACCATAATTTTTAAGGCAATTAGGTAAGCCACCTACAGCTAATATAGACAGTGTTCAGAAGTTAATAACAAAATGTGAGGGAACTTGCACAGAAAATAGAGGCTAAATCTCTCTGTGTATCAGAGAAGAGCTGGATGAGGTCACACATCACAGATACATAGGGCAAAACTGTGTGTTTAATTCAGAAAGGAGAAAAAAAAAAAAAAAGGTTGGTTGAAAGAAATCTGTTTGAGTCCAAATCTAGAAAACTATTTTTGCCATTTATCTTTCAGAGTGTTTCCTCTCTGTGCCCTTCCCCTTGCACCAAACTAGTCTGGCAGCCCAGAATGTACTTGAAATGCCTTCCCTTACTGCCTAAAATGATCGCTTTTATTTCAGGACTTGGCTTATTATTATTTGATCCTATAACCCTTTAAGGCCAGCATTAGCAGTTAGTGTCAGGAAATCCCAATTCCCAGTGCCAAGGGGTTAATTGCTTTTTACCGTTTGATCTTTTTATACCCACTTTATATGCTACCTGACCCTTTTACCATCTATAGGAGGTACACATACTTTTCTCTGCTGGCCTACTTCCTGAATCTCCCCATAGCTTTCCCCACTGCTGCCTTGCCAATTTTATGTTACATACTTTTCAACCAAAAAATTGCAGTTGACCTGATTTTTTTTCCTTTTCACGTGTTCCAATTTTCCTGGCAGAAAAGGTGCAGTGTACTGTCATCATATTTCCAGGAACTGAAATAGATAGGATGGACACATGAGATATATTGGGGGGTGGGTGGGGGGAAGAATATTTATGAAGTTATGAAATTAGACTGCTGCTATGTTAGATTTTAATGGCTTCATTGCATAACAATAATTTCCATGTCTTTTTAAACAATAGAGGTGAAGTGTGTGGGACGGGTGGGAGGAAGCCCTTAAAACTAAATCAAGGTATCTCAGGTTTTATTGTTAAGTTAACTAATCATATCTCCAAGCGAAACAGATGATCACATTTGTCAGAGATATTTGCCTTGTCCAGGCTTACCCTACATTTATTGAAAATTTTATTTTGTCACCAGGTTACAAGCATAATACATCCATTTCTTTAGGGCTGCTTGGTTTAAAATAACAATTTTACTTATTTTCTTCACATTCCACAAAGGTAGCAACCCAGCTGGTATTCTGCCACAGTGTGCTTTTTGACATCTTTGCCATTACTTGTAGGCAACGAAAATTATTGTGACATAATTCAGTTTCCTTAAGAATGTGACAAAATATTCAAAATAAGAGAGAAAAATTAAACAAACACACACCTATTTAATAGATTTTAATGGTTACAGTTCTGAGAAACCCTCCACTTCTGGATTTTTAATGCATTTGAAACTTTAATGTGCTGTCCAAATTTCAGATTTATAAAATAACTATATTGTCTAGTAAAGTAAAGCAATAGGGAGGAAACTTGAATAGTAATCAGTGGGGAATAGTCAATATCAGGCCCTCAGTATAAAAAAAGTAGGTTAGTTGGAGGGGGGGGAAGTTCTACCAGTACTAGAAATTACACACATCCCCATCGTACCTGTGTCTCGCAGTACATTGCTCTCAGTTTTCCACTTTTCCTCCAGTTTGTAATGTTCTTAAATTTCTTCCATGAGGATTATCTGGTCTGACACAATGGGAACTCTCACATCAAGATTTTTTTTTTTTTTTTTTTTTTTTCCTCCAGCGGAGTGTTTAGGTCTTGTCACTAGTCTTTCAGGCTACCTGGTTTTTCACAGCAGCGGTAAGTATTTGATTCCCTTGAAAACTTTACTCATATTCAGGTGTGATAAAAATTAATTGCTAAGTTAGAAAATTATTTTTTAGGAGGAAGTGAGAGGAAAAGAAGGAAGCATGCAAAAACCTAGTGCATCCATGTGAGATTTATTGACTTGAGAAAATAGATTAAAAATAAGAGTCAAGTTTTAGCTTTTGTGGCTCATGATGTGTTTAAAAGCTTAGCTTCATTGTGCTAGTTCTTTGAAACATATTCAGTAAGACTGTGCAGGTCTTTCAAAATGTAACTTGAAGCAAAATTTCCATTCTCTTGAATTTTAGTACGAAGATAAAAACCTGCAAAGATCATTTGAAAATCCACATGGGAGTTAGGAACTTCACAGACCTTTATGCTGGTGAATTTTGCCTATTTTGAGTTCATTTATCTCCTCCTCAGCTACAATTTGCTTCCTCTGCAGGGAAAGGAACTAATGCGTTATCACCTTAGGGGAGGCCGTTGTTTTCGTCCTGGCACTTGCCTTTAAGAGGCCACAAGGATAGAGCAGTGATGAAATTTCCTGCTTTCTCTTCAGTGCTGACCTTTCTTCCTGCTCTTGTTCAGGGGCCAGAGTACACAAGTTTTATTTTTATTCAGGTGTTGCTGTGCTAGATTCTAACGCTGGGACTGAATGGTGCCGTAAAGAGCATGTGGCCCTTACTGGGAGTCGGGAATGTCATTAAGTTTGCATACTGCCTACAGCACTTTCTGTCTTTAAAAGATGAAAGACTCTGTATAGTAGGACCTTTCCATTTTGCCTGCTTCACAGCATGAGAGTGCAGGAAGAAGGGAGATTTTGAACATATGTGGGATGGCCTGGCCCTGTCAATCATTGCTTTAGACTCTCTGTTGGGACGTTGCATGAGCAAAGTCAGAACTGGCTCCTCCTTAACTAAGAAAAAAGTTAGAGTGATAAGAGTTAAGTAAAGCTTTTAATCAGTACTTATGTATGTATTAAAAATCCCTAAGGAATCATGAAATAAAGTAGTGATTTTTTGGAAGTATGGGGTCGGTAGATACGTTTAGTATTTTCCATAGATTGTAGTAGTGTCCAGAAGTAGACTCTTTCAGCGTGAAAGCAAAACAAAAACAAAAACAAAAACCCCCCAACCTGTCACATCTTACAGCCATTTCTGACAACCAGAGGAAGAGAGCACCCCATAAATCTGTTTAGAAATATAGTATATAGTTCTGACAATATAATTCCCAGCTTAAACATGTTTTCATCTTGGCTGCCTTAGTAATGGGTCAAGAATCAGGCTTCTAGTACCTTTCTCATTCATTATCCAGACTCTTATCTCAGTACACAATAATAACTAGCTTAATTTCCCTTAGGCACCTATAAGTTTTGCTGTTAAAGTGCAATTGCTGTATCTTCAGATCCCTTGTGGATGTCAGTATGTTTTCTCCTCAAAATGCAAACTGAGAAGTACAGTTAATAGAAAAAGTACAGGGGAAATAGAAATGTTTCATTTTGACTTCTTGATGCAATATTTCATATCTTTCATGTTGACGTTGCTCAACAAAATTGTTTATTAAATTTCTTTTCCAAAGGGCAAACTTAATACTTCATTTTCTAGAAATGATTATGAGCTGGTCTGAAATTTTGCAACAAAAGTTATAGTGGAGAGCTTTTTTGGATTGACAAAACCAAAACACAGAAAGAATAATAGCAAGTTGGTAGTTCACCAGAAATGTCTTGCTCATTCCCCAGGTTGTTTTGTCAGTGGCACGGAGCTACACCTGGCTGGGAGAGCTTCCTGTGGGTTCAGGGAGTTTCCAGAGGTGGATAACCCATCCCACTGGGCTGATGGCTCTTAGCTAAACCACAGCTGTAAGTGAGTTTATGGTAAACTGTCCTCAGAATAAATGACAGCAAGCCTGAGCTGCTGAATGACCTACTGTCCTCATCTCTTTAGGCTTCATGTGAGGAGACAGTACAGAAGACGTGGCTGGGTTGGGGAAAAGGGTAGGTGAGATGCAGTACTGTTCCACTGCATGTTTAGTCTGCTCTTCTAACTGCTTCCCTGGAACTTCATGTAAGGATTAAACATTATTTATTTATTTTTGATGTAGTAGCAGATTGCAAGGTGCAAGATCAAGGTACTTATCAAAATCTCTGAGTTTCTCTGTGTTTGAAAGCCAAGAACAAACCTTCAGGATTTCCATGGACTATAAATCTCTCTTATGTGTCACATGTACACTCTCACGCTACTACCTGAAGTGTCCTGTAGCTATTCCACTCTTAAACTCAACTGTGACCTTTTATTATTTTCATTCCCCTGACCTCTTTTCCCTTCTTGTCCAGTTGGAATAATGTCATATCTGTCTGGCACCAAATGGTTCCAGTACACAGGAGCTTGAGTAAATGTTAAATAGGAGCAGCTAATTAAAAATTTGTAGTGTTGACATCTGTTTAATATGTGCAGTATTTCCAGAACTTGATAGCAGACCACCTTAGAGTAGCAAGGGTCTAAGTCAGACTCCTTAAATAAAGTAATAATGAAGTATAGTGATATGGTTGTAAACTTGGAGCTGCTCCAAATGGAGTCATAAAGTGTGCTAATTGGTTCTGAGAATTGGAATGCAGTAAAAGTCAAATTTTACAACACTGACTGTTATACAGTGGATTTAACTTGGCTACTCTGGAGGTTTTAAATACACCTAGTCATTAAGAGGCAAAGTCAAGAAATCGTAGGGATTTTACTTGACTAACAGAGGGATTGACATGTCCGTTTTCATCATCTAATATTAAGATAACAAGAACAACTTAATTAACATATTTAGTTAAATGAGGGGAATGTACAATGCTATTTGAACAAGCCTTTACCTACAGGCTTGATTAGGCAATGTGTTCGAACATTACAAAAGATTTAAGTAAGGATTTGAGTCGCTTGTTAGTAGATCAAAATCTATTTAATTAGTTGTACTACCATTATTTAATCAAAGTTGCGAAGCACCTTGATTTCATTAAATCCATTAAGTTAATAAGAAGTGTAGAGATCACTGCTTTGATAGTGTTGAAACATCTAGAAATTTTAAGACTGTAAAATGCAAGCGAAATCATTTGGAGCCACAGTAATAATTTCAGTGAAATGCATCCCAAATGTCACATCTATTTACATTTCTGTAAATTCTAAACTAAAAGGAACTGTTAGAGTTCCTACTTCAGTGGCTACTGTTACTTCACACACTCCTTTTCCTGTGGCAGCACCTTCTCAATCCATTCAAACCTTTTTTTTCTACTAAAGTGAGTTTTTTTACATTGCTGGGGATTGGTAAGGCATTTTTTATTACAACCTAATGAAAATGTCACCATGTATGTAATATTTTCTGTATCTGTAAGATAATGATTATTATAATCTGAATGAATAAATAAGTTACTAAGGCATGTGTATGCCAGTTTATTGTAGTCTGCTGCTTGCCCAGTTTAAAAGTGGTAGATAATGAGCATTTGGTTGTTCCCTTGTTATTCTGAGTCTTTTCTAATCTGAACTAATTCTGTAACGTGAAACTCAGTTGAATTAAAGCCAGCCATCTTCTGTCCCGTCTGTCCTCAATGGTATGTGTTGGGACAGAGCTCTGCTGGGCGTGACAGGATTTGTTATCTGTAGAGTTGTCTTCTTTGAATAACCTGTTCCTAAAAACAGAGGACCTGTCAGATACCGAGAAAATACATGATGAAGGAAGGCAAGTAGTAGATGCAAGCAAGAAAGCCCTTTTCTTTAAGTCTCTGAATTCTTTGTATCTGAAGTAAAACAATTTAGAAGAATACAAATTAGAAGATGAATCATAAAGGTAAAAAAGTAAAAGTTAGAGAGGCATTGTGTGCAGTTGCCTGAAGTTGTACAGAAGTGAATGAAAAAATAGCTGAAATAGAGAATTCCCTTTAATAATTCAACTGGAAACAGGTGCAACATTTGAAGTATTTCAACTGCACAAAGATGATGTTAGTTTAGTATCAATCAACAGCTGTGGAGTAATCGCCCTTTTAAAATGTTGTTATGAAATTGTTGGCGACAATAACAGTAAGGCAGATCTATGACAATGGTGCTAATTTGATGCTCGGATCACCAGCAGATGCTCAGGAAGGCAGATTTCCCATTGATAACTGAATCTGTGGGTAGCTTTTTTGCAAATGTTATTGTAGAAATTATCAGCCTAATAAAATGTGTTGATTTAGTCTGCTAAATTTAGATAAAAGCTTAGCTTTTTAGTGTACTAGACTCTCAGAGTAATGTGATGTGAAAGGAATCCTTGTGCTTGAGCCGTTTGTTTTTGAAAGAAAATGTACACGTTGCAGAGCTAACTGGAGGCATTGTAAGAGGAATCTTATAATTTGTACATTTTAAGATTCTGGTATGTTACAATTTGTACATTTGCACATTCTTACATTGTAAAGAGGAATCTGATTCGGATCAGTTTTACTATAACAAAAAGTTTATATGATGCTGCTTAAGAAGTGCTGAGGTAGCAGATGCAAACTGTTGTAGCGGCCTTGAAGTGTACTGCTGAGAAATATAATATAAAGCTGGACAATGTCAGTTGTCTCTGTGTGTGAATAAACAAGTTTATTGAGCTGTTTATTAAGAAGTCTGGAAGGAAACTGTAAGCTTTAGAGTGTGAATTATTTGAAGCTCCGTAGTTAAAAAGGCTTCTGGAGGAATTGTGTAGTGTCAGGAGAAAAGCCCTTTGTGAAGACCTTGGGTGTTTTCTAGACATGTCACCGTTAGACGCGTAACACTGGGGTAGCAGTGAGCTTTTTACAGCAAAGATGCGTTGTGATCACCCAGGTCTTGTTCTTATTACAAACTGAAGCCTCTGCTTGCATTGGCTTGTCTGGCACTGAAATGGAAGAGGAGAGCTTTGGCTATTTTGAAATGCATATTTCTATCGCTGGTTTGTTAGTATGTCACAGGGCTAAGCGCGTTCATAAGGTGGTCAGAAGAACTCCACCTTAGTTTTCTGAGGAACCCAAAAGCTCAAGTTATTGAGTCCAAGCTGTGCAAATCTTTATCAAAGTGGGAGTTATCTTTGATAGGATATAGAGTGATTACTGTTGAAAGTGTGCAGAACAACACGACTGGTGGGTATTCTGCAGTATCATGGGCCAGTACGTATTGTTTCATTTCTTGAAGCTATCTACATAAACCTGTAATCTAGCATGAAGTAGAAAAGGCACGATTCCAGGAAATAATTTTATGTTAAATGCTGCTAGATCTTGCACTGTCCTAGTCATCAAGAAGAAAGGTCCGTGCTGAGATCCTGCTTCATTTGATTTCAAAAATAACCTCTCTAGAACAGAGGGGGAACTGAGAACCGATTGCTGCCGCATTTTCCACTCTATGATAAGAAATCTTGAGAAAGCTGTTTAGGAACTCTCTTCTGTAACCTTCACTCGTTTCTCCCTAAGGGTACTCTGCCTGGCCAAAACGCCCATTTGTCCTGGGGCTGTGTAAGCAGCTCCCTGTGCCTTGACTGTGAGGTTTACTAGAATTGCATCAGAAGCATATAATCATACATACAATTTTTGTAATGATAAGAATTGTTCTTTTGGAAGATCAACTGGAGAAATATGTTTTTTGTAGTTTTTACAGGAAGCTGCCTCAGTTTTCTCTCGCCTTGCCATCTGCAGAACAAAATGCCAGTGACTACTGAAATTAATTTCTTATACCCATTCTTCATTTTGGAGTTCCATGACAATTTATTCCATGAACAAACAGGACAGCTTTTTATGTGTGTATATTTATATGCAATATCTGCATATATTATTCATAATTTTTTTTCATGTGATATTAATATTTTTTTAATTTGTGTTTAAGTTGCATTATTTGGGGATCTTCCTGAAATTAGTACTAGGCTTCATTTAAAATCTAGATAAATCGCTTTACATTTTCAGAAACAGACTTAAATTCTGTTATTAGTCTTTCTCAACCTATCGTTTCATTGCATCTCTTGAAAGACACGTAGCCGTTTAATGGCACATACTGATTTTTTTTTTTTTTTTGCTTTTTTATGAAGACCTTTTACTAGCATAATCCTTTTAGTTCAGCATATTAATCGGACTACAAGAATCACATCAAATTTCGAACATGTAAAATGAAATGTCATTGTGCATTATTCCTAGGTTTTCCTGTTTTTGAAATGTATCAGTAGTTTCTATGATACCAAAGCAAGCATCCATGAACTTCATCTTTGTAGATATGTTCACAGCTTCTTTCCCAGTTACTCCATTTGGATCATCAGGTGAATGCAGCTGTAGGAGAAAAAAAGGTCAGGTAATATTTGAGTAAATATCAGTGAGCAAAAGGGACAGAAATGCTTAAATCTGAATTTCTAAACTAAATGTTAAGTTACTTTGAAGCTGATCTTATGAGAATGTAGCTCCAAAATGTGAAGACATTACTGGTACTAACAAACATTAACAGTGTTAATGGTGGTGTAGTGGCTGTGTACGATGAGTTGGACTTGTTTCTGGTTTTTGAGAGAATGCAGTTTCAACAGTAATTTGGTTTTTGCTTCCTGCCTGAATGAAAATGCATGCAAAGTATAAAATCACTTGGTTATCGAAGGGGATTTCCAAGTTTCTAGCTAAATAAACCCACTTTGTACTGTTGTATTTCAGCAGCTTCATTTCAGCTAATTCTCCTGTGGAATAAACTATGGTTTGAAGAAAAGGCTGGGGAAATGCATCTCTATATTGCAAAGAAGTGATGCTGTTTTTCTTCTTTCTGATCTCTTTTTATCTTCTAACCCCTGCTTTTGTTTTCTTTTTTCTCTCAGGCTACAGATTCAGTGCAGAATAGCGATGAGGCAAAACTCAGTATAAATTAAGACAGTCATTTATGGGTAACTGCTTTGGTCTCAGCCAGAGTATTGTATATGGTCTGTAATAGGAGCCAGTTTGGAAAAGCTTGGTTTTAGCACCAAATTGCTTGAGTCAAGATATCCCCAGAAATACCTCTTCATGGTGATGAGGTTATTTGAATAATATCCTCTGATGTAATGCTAATGATTTTCTAAAACAGACATTGCTTCTTTGCCACAGAACCTCCAGTGCTGTATGACAGTGGATCAATCACTTCACCTCACTTTCAAATCAATTTTTCTTTTCAAAATACTTTTTTTTTTTTTTTATAATCACCATGAAGAAGAGCAGGAGTAACCAAACAATTGCTGAGTAGAGGGGTCAACCAGCCAGATTGTCATTGTTGACATGCTGAAGTAGATTGTGTTGTCATGTTTGTGTGATGAAAGGTGATAAATGTGCTTATAATTACCTGTTATGAGAAAAAAGTTCATAACCTTAGTTATCAACGTACATCTGTCAAACTTGGTTTCCAAAATCTAGGACTATTTTTATTATGAAGTACATATGACCCAGTTATACTGCAAATTCATATATGCGTATGAGAGGGAAATAATGCAGTAAGTATAAAAATAAACTTATAGCAGCTAGATTGCATGGTGACTGCTGCTCCATAAATACCTTCAATAAAAAATAACATATTTCAGGTGTAAGTGGAAATATATCTGAAAATGAAGGGAGGTGACCAAAAATAAAGGTTGAGAAGCCTGTTGAATATTCTTTTCCAGAAGAAAATTCTGGAGAGGATAGAAACTGCATGGCTTCCCAATCCCACATCCCATCACGGTTGAAAAGTAAATAAAACTAGAGGGGAGTTATCACAATAGTCAACATTCATCTTTGTTAAAAGAACCATTTCTGGTGCCATGGAATAGTTTTACATCCCAGCAGCACTGGGACAATAACCAACATGACTGATAAATCAGATGAGGCTACAAGGTCCATCTCCTTTGTGGTGAAGTCTGTGTGCACCTCGAGAAGCAAGTGTTCCAAACTTTATTTCTTTTACAAAATCAAACTTTATTGCTGAATCAAGCATTTGACTTTGGACTTATTAGTTGGGTGGGATTGTTGGAATTCTCTCCAGATTTCACTCTGAAATAATGTGGAACATCATAAGATAGAAACAATGGATTTCTGATACTTAAGGATGTTTTTATAAGCTCATAAACAGTCAAACAAAATTGCCCTAAAAATAGCTGCCTATTTGTACCAGTTACGACTTTGTTAACGTTTAGCACCAAAGCGATAATATAGAAAAGGAACACAGACAGGAAAAGAGAGGAAATGAGAGTTGTGAGAGACAAAACAAAGCTTTTTTAATTGAGCAAAGGAGAAATGAAAATCACTTTCAGAACTTAATTTAGGAGAACAAAATTTAGAGCTGTGTTGCACTATGATTTTAAAAATCTGAACTTTGCCCCCATAATGGGCCCACTGCTGTTCAACCTCTTTATCGGTGTTATTGGATGATGGCATTGAGTGCACCCTCAGCAAGTTTGCTGAAGACACCAAGCTGTGTGGCGCGGTCGACACGCTGGAGGGAAGGGATGGCATCCAGAGGGACCTGGACAGGCTGGAGAGGTGGGACCATGCCAACCTCATGGAGTTCAACAAGGCCAAGCGCAAGGTCCTGCACCTGGGTTGGGGCAATCCCAAGCACAGGGACAGGCTGGGGGGAGAGTGGATAAGAGAGCAGTCCTGAGGAGAAGGACTTGAGGGGTTGTATTTTGCTTTTGGGTTTTTTGAGTGTGTCTGTATTACTGTTGAGTTTTTGGCATTCTGTTTTTTATTTGTTTGTTTTGGGGTGGGGGACTTTGGGGTTTTTTGTTGTGGGTTTTTTTTTTTTTTTAATGTGAACAGCTAAATGTCACTCTAGCAATAAATTTAAGTTTGTTCCTACAGAACATTTTAAAAAGCTAACTCCTTGCCTCCCTCCTTCCGTTCTGTACATTCCGGTTATTCATACAGTATTTCAGCACAGCTAGAAGTCTAACGAAAAGGTCACTACCTGGGTTACTTGTGTTATGGTCCATCACCCAGTAGGTCTCCCTGCTGCATTACTCTGTCAGGTTAGCCTTTCTATCGACAAGCATATTGATTTCCTGATTAATGTACCTCTGTTTTATTGGCATTTACTACAGGAGACATAATTTTAATGTTTGTATGATCAATAGCTCCATCAACACCAAGAATTCCTACTGTTAGGCTGCACAGCTCTAACTATGGGGAGTTATATGTTTCATGATAAATTCTACAAGGAAGTTGTAAACATTAGAAAAGCAAAGAAAATTGATGTTCTCTGTAGATTCCTATTGTATTTCACCCCTAGGAGAGAATGCCAAAACTTTCAAGTAATTCTCTATAGGAAAGGCAACCAGCAGGTACAAGCTCTCTGGACTGGAATATAAATGTATGGGAAGTAATTACTTTTAGAATTCCCATTGTGTTGTCACTTCATCTCCAATGTGTAAATACCCATAAGAGAAATTACGGCTTTTATTCAGTTTTGGATTAAGAAATGACATTTTAAATACCCTTAGTTAACTTCATTAGAGGAACGGGATTCTGTGCCTGTCATAGATGCTTCTAGACTTGGAGCTGTCCATAAATTACACAAGGTACCTGAAGGCATCTGCTTAAAATGTAGCTGAAGCAGCTTTTGTTCTCGGAATTATAATTGCTTTACAATCTCCTGCCTGTTGCCAAATAGTTCCTTTTCTTTCTGCCTGCTTGCCTGCCTGGTTTCTGCCTTTTAAAATCAGAGAAGGAAAAGAAGAGACTTAGTCCCTTCCACTCAGATAAAGTAAGAAACTTAAATCATCATTTTATTGTTAAGCTTTGAAATTAAATCATCAGGAGAATGACAATAAATTGTGCCACTTAACAGAATCATTGTCCAAATATTTTTCAGATTAGATTCCTTCATTTCCTTAAAATTTAGATTTCCCTTTGGTTAGCTAGTTTCCTTGATCACTTGAAGGAGGTATCTCAGTGGAATTTCTCAGTACCAGAGAATGTTTGAATATGCTCATGAAGAGCATAATTTTGTATGAATGTCCTAGTTAAATCAGGGCTGGGTTATCCTTACAGAGACAGCAAGATGACAGCTATTTATCAGGTAATTTATGCATTATATAGCTTACAACGTGTTCTTTCAATCCGGGTTCAGAACAAAGGTTATGTACCTTGAGGGATGGAATACCGACCATTAAGATAACAGAACGATGAAGTGAAAGCTATTGCAAACTCCCCATCTGCTGAAGAGCAGGAACTGTTCCCTAAACTTTCTGTGAATAAGGAATAAAATTGTACTAAAAAAATCCAGCAGTTTCCAGACATACATACAAGTGAGTGTTTTGATCTTTCAGTGCAAATTTCAGACACCTGGAGTGTTTATCACCACCTGCCCGCATTGACAGATCCCAGTGGATGAACTCTAAAGCAAAAGGAATATTAGTGCAGTGATTAAATCCACTAAAATTAGAGCAATGAAGGTCACTGTGTTAGATGCTAGTGATAGGTAGCTAAATCCACTGGTATACAGAGCTAGATAGAAATGAGGTCATGAAGGTTTAGTTAGGCATTGGTTTCCCATATTTGTCCATGGAACTCTCTTCAAATATGACTGTATTCCTGAAATCACCAAACCAAGTCGTACAAATCTGGAGGTGTTTGTGCCTCTGGATGTTCATGTAGCAGTAGTGAATGTTTGGTTAACACAGTAGTAGAATAGTATAAGTGCTGTCCCTGATATCTGTAACTAGGTTTTAATAGGATATTAATTATTCCGCTTGCAGCAAGCCAGCTAGTTTGAGTCATAGCTTTCAAGTGATTGTTTTAACTGTTGGAAATTCTTTAAAGTCACAGGGTTCCTGTGGCTTTAAAGCCTGAGGGGATGCTGATGCTGCCTTTTATGTCACTGACTTAGGGTCCCAACTTCTGTTTCTTTCTCTTTTGTTGAGTAGAGACTTCGTGTTCTGAGGTTTCACTAATTTTATTTGAAAGCAGTGGGACTCTCAGCTCTCCCTAAAAGGCTGTCAGAGGATCACAGTCATACACCTTTGGGCCACAGTAGGGCAAGTGGAGATACAGAGGGGCATGGTGGTTGGTGTAGCACTGTCTAAGTACTGTATATACTCACTCCATTGTAGGTTGGGTTCTTCAAGTTCACTAAGGGAAACACCCCTGTGACAAATTGAGCTTTAAACTAAAGGATTGTAAGGCCTTAATTGCTGGCTTTGGTTACATATTTGGTTCTAATTTTGTGTTTCCTCTATAAATTGTATAATCGTATAAATATTCATTAACTAAATAAGCTGAAGTGCACAAGTCTTTTGTGTGAATCCACTCTTTTGTTAAGTGAAGGACCTAAATATATAAATCTTTACCTGAACCACTAACGTAGAGTGATTGAGTTCAGGATTCAGGAAACAATGACCCTTTGTGACCTTAGGCATCTCACTAACTTCCTTGAGATTTATATAATTTTGTGTTCCATGAGGGTAATTTTGTCCCTAATTTATCCTGGAACAAAAAACCTGTTTGAGTAAGTACAAAAATAATATTACAGATTTTTTTTTTCACTGTTTCACCTTGCCCTTTTTTATAATCCACTTCAACATAGGTACCAATCAGAAAGATTTAATAGAAGGAACGAGCTGCACGTTGTTCATAAAAGAGAATATACTCCCTTAAAAGCAGTTGCAGCAGAATTCATGGAAAAATGGTACTTAAGTTTCATTTTCAGGATTGGTCATTTATCCATCTTTTAGCCTCAGGGTTCCCCACAATTCAGCTTTCACTTTTTCCTCTTTTTTAAGCAATCACTATAGCAACCTAGTGTTATCTGATGAGCACCAAACACAGAGGGCAAACACCCATACATGCAGCATATGATTATGAACAAAAAAACCCAGAGAGCCAGGTAGACCAGTGAGATACCATATCAGCCTGTCACACAGTAGTTCTGAGCCTAAGCATGAGTTTTTAAGTTTGTTACTGGGGACAGATTCTGAGTTGTCATCCACTGCAGTAGACATTTTAACTTCATTGGTGGTTTCTCCTGTAATGAAGTTTCTGGCTGAAATAACAGTGTAGCTGGTGGATTCTGTGACACACAAGATCTGTATGAAAAATTGATCAGGTTTTAAACACTATTTCTTTACTTTTATTTGTAAGTGGCACAGGTGTTGTAGGCGTAAAATTCTGAATGTCTCTTGACAGCTGTGTTTAGCCAAGGGAAAGATGTGTGGGGACAGTGTGAGTTGATGAAAGGTAGGCTTTAGATGTTTGAAGTTAAGGCTTGGATTGGAACTTAACTAAAACCAGGCTGTGACAGACTATGTCAACCTTTGAAACTTGCAGTGTCATAATACATGAACTCCAATTACATAGTTCTTCAATCTTTTTATTCTTGTTGATTAGTCCCTTAACTAACATTAATTGTAAGGAAAGATTGCATTGGAATGGGGCAGCCTCCAAAGGGCAAAGCAGTGGTACACAGCTCAGATCTGTGGGGTTAATGAAGCAGTATCAGGCTGTTGTATGAACAAATCTCTTCAAGAAAAGGTGCATCTAATTCACCCACTGGGTACTCTTGTGTTTTCATTCCTGTTCAGGTGGAACATAGTGAGTATTTTAATGCTTTTCTGTCCCAGCTCTTTCTCCTCCTGATGGACAATAGAGGACTTTCTATCCCTGTGTGTCCAAGGTTTGTTCTCACAACTCTGTAGTGATCAGCCTACCTCTTTCTGTAGTATTTGTGCCAGTGAGAGCAGCACTAAGATCAGGGAAAGTTCAGTGCTCAGCTACACTGCACTTGCACTTCAGTGCATAAATTGTTATAGTCAAGGATCTGGGTTTCAGATGTCATAGGAGTTGCAAAAGACATACCTGAAAACTTGTATATAATATGTGAAGAGAAAGGGGAACCTTAATGTGCTCCATCTGCTCTTGTGGGCTAATACAGATCCCCTTGTCTCGGCAATGCCAATTCTCTGTGCAACTGGAAAAGTGCTAAGGGCACAGTTTTCACTTTGTACTGTGAAAGAGGGGACATGTTGTAGAGGCATTTCTTGAAAAGCGCTATTTAACTTGCTGTCGTGGTGGGTGCCAGAACGCTGCCTGCACACGTGCCTCTGTTTAAAACTAAGGTTAATTGTACCTCATTCCTCACCTTCTGAATAGATGTTATTTTACATTGATTTATGCTGGAATTTTACTGATGGAGGTCATGGTATTGTTCAGCTCAGCAGCTGTGGTTTACTTTTTCTATCCTCACTCTAGGCCCTAAACGGGCTGGGAAACATAGTGAAATTCTGCAGTTTTCTTTTATTTGCCTATGTAGGTTATCAGGGGAATGTCTGAGGTGGATATTTGCTTTTTGGTTCATGAGGTGGGTGTGTGCATCCAAGCCATAGAGAGGATTTGGAGGAGAAGTTCTATTTCCCTTTGGAGGGTGTGAGACCCTGCTAGGTGCTTTCTCTGCAGCACACAAATAAGATGGCTCGCACTTCGTGTGGTGGGTGATTGGTGCGTGGATCAGGAAGAGAAGAGGGTAGGTATGTCATTATGAACGCTTTACCAATGTGGAGGAGATTATGGCAAGGAGACAAATGGGTGAGACTTGAAAGGGCTGTTATTGACCACTTGAGCTACTGTTTTGGTGGGATTGTTTTTACCTTGAGCCTGAGTTGCGTGATCTCCTGCCACATATCTGAGCTCTCAAGAGACATCTCTTGCTCAAACCCTAAGCAAATCCCAGTTTTCTCCTGTAGACCTGTAAGGAGAGAGGGTATGTTAATGTAGTGAAATTCCTCATCTCCGGGCTCTTGTGACAAAAGGTGTAGAGCAAGAAGCAAATGTTGAAAAGCATTTGCAGGTTGAGGATGTTAGGAGTGCATTGATTGTAGGAGGGGAAAAGAGAGTTCTGTATCCAAAATTAGGCTACTTTTTCTTTGTATTTCAGAAAAGGAGGCAAATTGCCTGGTGGAGAGATAATATAATTAAGGTGGATGACTGTATCAGGTCATGTTTTCCAGGAACATGAATAGTTCATTAAAAACAGATACCTGTTTAGATTAATACAAAGAAGCTTTTTTCACAACTGTTTCATACGAGGCTTGGAGCAACCTGGTCTAGTGGAAGGTGTCCCTGCCCATGGCAGGGGGGTTGGAACTAGATGGTCTTTAAGGTCCCTTCCAACCCAAACCAGTCTGTGATTCTATGATTCATACTACACAGTCTCAAACCAGTTCTGTAGCAAGTAGAAAATGAAGCTAGTAATTTGGCAATTGCAGAATAAATAAGATTTTGCCTTTAAAACTTTTTTAAACCTGAAGCAGAAAAGAGTGCTACCAAAATATAATCAAGCACTTAGGTGCAGAGTTTATAACCCTCCACCCCTCACCCTGAGGGAAAATCTATATACTGAAAAGCCCATCTAGTAGTCAAACAAAATTTCTCTTCTGAATCTAAGGAACAGAGTAAGACTTAATGTTCTTCTGATGCTCTTTATCCTAAATCACAGGGGGAATTTGGACTGCTGGGAATAGCCTGATGTATTTGAAAGCAGTTTTGTTCTTCTCTACCCTATTCAAAACCAACATAACAAGTTTCTCAGTCTGCTTTCAACACAGTTGCTGTATGCTTTTAATTGAATATATGCAATCAATATCAATTTAGCAGAGATCTAAGAATCCATGACTTGAACAGTAGGTATCTGATGGGAACAGCAGGCATTTGATGAATAGCCTTTTAAGGGTGGATACCCAAAGTTCAAATGTTTTTAATGCAGAATGCAACAAGCTATAAATGCTCTTACAAAAAGTGGAGAGAGAAAGGGGTGCAGGTTCAGTGGCAAGGTCAGTTTAGATTGCTTTTCTGCTGAACTTCAGCCCCCAGTCTTTTACCCCTGTAACTGAAACTGCTGTGAAAACTTATAAGGATAAACAATATTGAAACTTTCAAGCATGATTTAATGTTGCCGAGGTAACCAATTGTAATTAATCTTAAGCACCAGCTGGCTTGTTGGTGAGCATGACCTGACAAAGACTCTCAGGACAATTTCTTGTTTTCTCAGCCATGGTAATATGAATATGAGAAATTTCTTTATATAAAGCATCTGCAACAATAAAGCAAGCCATACCTTTGATATCGGTCAGTGAAAAAGTTCAAGGAACAGCTTCCAGATGTAGGCAAACAGAAATGTGCAGCAGACCATCAGGAACTGTGAACTCTAACTTGATGGGCCAGAGAGACTGGCTAAAAAATATGATCCTGTAGGACCATAATTTCAATTTTTTTCTTTCATCCCATAGCACTAGAATGGTTTTCTTTCCCTGCTAGTTTTTCTTGAATCAACTGATTATTACACAACTCCTGAACTCCATCATCTAAAATGTTGGACAGTCAGAGTGAAGATCCAGAAACTTAGCAATATGATTAAGTTCTCTTCAGGACAGTAAAGCAGAAAAAGAATGAGAGCAGGCTTCATAGTGTTTGTGTTCAACTAAAAGCACAGAAGAATGTAGAGTGGCCAGATATTTAGACACTGAGCTAAGTTACTGACATGGCTTGATCGTTTTGCTTTCTGAATGTCAGCTTTGGTCTGGAGATCTTGAGTTACTCTATACTGTGGGGTAATACAGTGTCAAAGCAATCACAAGTGGAGTGGTTTTTCCTTCATTTTTAAAAGGGGAGGTATTCTAATTCAAAAGATTGTCAATACTTTATGTGAGAATAAATATCCTATCTTAAATTAAGAAGTTATTAAACTCAAGTAAGTAAAATTGCTCCATTTTTCATTTGGTTTTGATGCTGATCTTAATCACAACTGAAAGCTGAAGATTACTGAAAGCTAAAACATTACTTGTGCTTAAAAAGAATGTCTTTGCAAAAGAAATTGATTTCCCCCTCCTATAAATGCAAGGAGTGCTGTACTGGGTATATATATCCAAGTCAAAATTGAGTTTCAAGTAACTGAGAGTGACTAAGCATGGTTACTACTTTTGTACAAGATACATCATAATCTGTTCAGGATGACCGCTATTCTAACATTGTTTAGGCTGGAGTACACTCAGAGGAAATTAATGAATGATACTAATATTATGGAAGTTAGTGAAATTACAGCTGAGTTATTCCAGAAAAATTGAGATAAAAACCTGTCCTATTTATTGTTTCACTTGGCACGTTATGTTTCTAATGAGCCACATTTCTCTCATCTTTAATTTTGCTGGGTAAGACTTTGATAGTGAAAAGTTAATTTACACAAAATGTGGTGTTTTTAGAGTAAAGAGACAATTGCCAACACTCATCCCACGGGCAAGTTCCTAGAATACGTATGGCTAGAGGCAGCTCATTACTGCTTGTCGGCTGGTTCAGAGCATCCTCTTAGGCAGCAGCTGATGTGGACATTCAGGGCTGGAATTGGGTGTCGTGGGCCGGGTCTGGATGGTGCCAGGCCGTTCTGCACAAGTCTCTCCGTTAACTGGTGTCTCTGGCCATGTACATGTCTGCATTCCAAACATGAAGGGAGGGATTTTGCTGAGCTCTTTTCTTCCTTTGTGTGTTCCTTCTCACTATTGTAAGAAAGGGATGGCCCCTATTTAAAACATTTTATCCTTATTACGTTGAAGGGGGAAAAATCCATAATAATTATATCTATATCAGCTGTCCTTTGTTCTTGGTAGCTTTTAGAGCAGCAGCCTGGGACTGATAGATTTCTTAAGGGTTTTACTGCCACCAGAGAGTTCTGAATGGCGGTAGAAAAACAGATCCATCTTACTAGTTTCATTCTGCTATTATATAGAAGGGTAGAAGCAACACCAGAAGCACTTGTTATTAATCTTCAGTATTAGAAGTGCTTATCCAAACCTGCATCATCCATAGCGCTCTATGGTTTTACAGTCATTGAAGTTGGGGAATTTTCTACTGGTGCAGGTCACCAGAATGAGTCCCCCCGAATGACATGATGACCCGTAAGTCAGAAACAGAATGTGCAGTAGAAAGAAAAAACACGGTTTGGGGTTTTTATTTTTGGGGTGGTGTGGATTGGTGGTGTTTTTTTTGTTTGGGTGTGTGTTGTTTTTTTTTTTTTTCCTGCTTGCTTAGCTTTGCACATCAGGTTTTTGGTTGGTTTGAAAATCAAATATTTATTTTGAAAAGTGTTGTTCTCAGCAGTTGATTTTTCTTACAGTTAATTTCTTCTCTAACTCTCACACTATATCTTTGCTGTGAATTTACAGAAATAAGAACTTCTCTAACCACATAAAATCATGTATGTATAGGCACACAACTGTTGCTGGAATACCGGTGACATCTGATTTGTCCTTAATAGCCAATATTTCTTATGTTCAAAAGTGTCTCTCCTGACTTCCTTGAGATGTGTGTTATTTTTCTTATTCATCTCTTGTCACTTAAATGCAGAAACTTAATCAGGTGGAAACCTATTAAATGGTTTCTAATTTGTTTGTCCACAATTAAAAGCTGAAATGGGATAATTCAGTGTTAAATGTCTTTTTTGAAGTCAATCCAGTGACGTTTATGCCCTCATTGAGAAACTGGCCTTCCATGCCCACTAGCAAAATGCACCCCTCTGATTTAACAATGAAATGCAGTCAGCATGATACATGTTTTATTTTGCATAATGACTATTTATGAAGGCAGATGGATTTTTAATTCAGTACTGGGTTGCATGAAGCTTGTGTGTTAGACTCCATGTGATGGCTAAACAAAGAACTGAGAAACTTCTGAAAACTTTGAAGGATAACGTTTGAGGACTGAGAGCGTTTGCAGCCTCGGGCTATGCCATGAAACAGCCACAGCATTACTCTTCCTCAAAATCCACAGCACAGCTTTAAAGAATCATTGTGGGAGTATTCAGGGGAGTAGGGGGAAAGGCTTAGAAGTGTTTGACTTCTAGTATTTCTGCATACATATAGGATAAAAAGCATTAGATCATTACCATATCTAAACCAGTTTCATTTTTGTCCTACAAAAATCTCTTTGGATTTTTTATAAAAGAAAGAGGAAAAGATTGAGACTGGGATGGTGGGTAGAAAGAACCCTTCTGTTTTCACATTCAGACATTCTCAGTGTAGGCTTTTAAGCTGGTTAGGAATGATTAAGTTCCGTAGCACGTCCACATGCCATGTTACTCACAAGTTTCATGACATACTTAAAATCAAACACATAAATCAGAACAGTAAGTTATGTTTTCCAGATTTTTATTTCTATCTTATTAACCCATGCAGCCGAGTTGCATTTTCTCCATATGTGTGTCTGTTCAGTTTTAAACTCAGTCCTGACAACACGGTCTCTGTCACCCATGAGGTTTACTCTGAATGATTGTTTCTTAATAGCCCTCGCACTGAAGTTGTTTACTGCCCACAGCTGAAATTAAGGGTAGTGCCTAGCAGCCCAAGAGAGACAAAATTTCCAGATTAGATGCTCAACACTTTTCATTTCTCAGGGAGCATTTACATTAAAAGCTTTCAGACAGCCAATAGAAAGCATTTTAGCAATTTAGATCTTGGTAAATGTTTTTAAGTTATTTGTTTACTAAATCAGGATTAGGAGTAAAATACTGCTTAAAATCACTAAGGATTTAATATGTAACTGGAACAGGAGGATGAATGAGAGAGGATGCTGTGCAAGTCTGTCCAGGTGGATCTTCTGCTTCCCTTTGCTATACCCTACAGTGCCACTGGTATTCCTGACCACTGCCATTTCTGGAAGAAGAAACAGCCTTCCTGTAGTAGGCTGGTTCTTTTTGTATCACGTGTGAATTTGGCTGGCTTTCATTTTTCCTGGCTGTTGGTTTTAGGGGAGGTGGGTATTGGAGTTGAGGTGGTGCTGGGATGTTTCTGTTATTGTTGTTTTGTTTATATGTTGTGGCAGGTGGTTATATAGATTTGATGAACTCCTATAATCCCCATCCTCTGTGAGTCATGGGATGCTACACTGCTTCTAGTGATCATCCCAGAGAAAAAAAACCCAAACTCTTCCCAGCACAAACCTAAAGTTTCTTGCACTGGTGACTCAAAAATAGGGCAATTCTACAATGTGAGGCTGCTTTAGAAATGAGAGAATAACTGGACTTTAGAAAGAGATGATTTTCTTTTCATGCTTAACAAAGTAATGCACCTTGAGATTTATTTCTCATCTCTCATGTGGTTTTGACAGAATATCAGTACAGAATGTACCTGCTCTTTTGCTTTTATCAGTTTCTTTGGAGCATAGCATGAGCACAGACTGAAACAAATACAAGTGGCAGAGCAGCGTTTAGAATTTTAATTCATTTTTCCTCCTATATAACACAGGCCTTACCAGCCCCACATATTTTAGGAGAAGTATTTATTGTAGAGAGGCATTCTTCAAAGTCCCTCAGAAGAGTTGGAAGACACAGATCTGTGGTGACACTTCAGAACAGGTGACCTGGGTAAATGAAGGAGTTTTGTGATTTGATCCAGAACAGTGTGGGAGCAGCGAAACCCCTGCTTCTTTTCAGTCTTCTACTTCCTGGTGATGAGTCAAAGAATAAGGCCATGGAAATAAAAGTGTGGACTTTCTCAAATTCCATCTCTCTTCCCATCCTGCCTCGTTCAGTCCACAGGATGAATAGCCGTGCTGGTCATTAAGGGGTTGGTGACAGTCTCCACCCCTATATTCATAAAGAAAAACTGTCATGTGTGTAAGTGTCACAATGTTTCTGTGTCCCCAATGTCCCTTGGTCCCCTGAAAGGCCAAATGCCCGCTGAGACAGGACATTTGCATTGACAGTAGGACAAAGTGGAGAGAGACCAGAGGGTCAATCTCCTGTTGATTTTACTAACATGACACTTTTCTCTCTGCTGACTAAGTATGAATAAAGTCTATTCTTTTTCAGATAGACCCATGGGTTTGTGATATGGAAAGCATGCCAGTTTTGGGGTGAAACCTGGGCCTCAGTAAGGCAACCGCTGGTGAGAGAAATAGCTTCACAGGAAGCCAAACTGAGCTCTGGGTTTAGGGTCTGGTGTAGCATATGGCATGTTTGCTTGAGCAGAGCATTCCCCAGCAGTCCATGGAATGCATCTGTGATACAGGTGACGGGTTCACATGCAGTGCTATTCCCCACTGCACTGGTTTCCTGGCAAAGGTTTCTGTTGTCCTGGAAATCTTCATGGTCTCCTTACTTCACTGTGTCTTGGAGCAATGGATGTCCGATAATGTTTTTAAAAATTCTGGTGGAAACTCATATTCTAGAGAGCTGCAAGGTCTGCATTCATCAGAGGATCAAGAGGGGGCAGCTTAATAGTGACTGAAGTGGTATATGTATGCATGTATGTGATAACTGTGGAAATACCACTGCACTGAGTCTAGATAAATACCTGTGGAAGTGGGTGAGCTTTCATGGGGGAAGGGGGGTGAGTACAGGGGCAAGGCATTTAAAATATTGTCCAGTACTACATGAATAAAAGCATCAGGGCTGGGAGAAAGAGATCTACGAGCACTGAAAACAGAGGAATTGTAAATAGCAGTAGAAGAGGAGACTAAGCTAAATAAAGAAATAGTGGTAGGAAACAGGGGTGGGAGAAGAGAACACTTCTTTCTGGTATCTATTTTTCCCTGAAATAAACAGATGATGTATCCATTAAAAACCCATTAATTTATACTCTGGGGATTATTGCTAAGTAATGATATCTACCCATGATGCTGCTAATCTATCTCCATCATCTTCCTTTTTGTAGAGGAAGAGCTGTAATTCATTGTTTTTACTGTATTCCCTTGACACTTTGGAATATATTGTAGATAATGAGTTGTGAACAAGGAGTGCTCAGTGTTACAGGCTATGAAGTCTTAGGTCAGCCACTCATCAGGAAAAGTTTTAATTTGCATGTGCCATGACTATTTCTTGCCATAGATAAATGATAAAAGATGTCTACAAATAGTCTTGAAATAATGAGGAGCCTATAATGCTGAAAATATGCAGCCAGTTCAGAATGTTTGTGTCTGAACAGTGTGTTTTCCGTATGTGACATGGCAATTTTTTCCCCTGAGGTCACTGTTTTGGACAGAATGATTGACCTCTACTGCAGAAGACAGGTTTTACATGTAAATCAGCTACATGTGCTGCGTTCTGGTTTCTAGGTGTAAAAAGAGGTTAGTAGTTTTTCCTGAACATGATGGAAGGTGATGGATTAACCAAACCAGAAGGAACTTTCAATGTCATCAGGTTTTGTCCACTAATACTGCATGTTCCATGTCATGTAATTCCTTCCATGAATTTAGTGAGCTTTATATTTAAAGCAGTCAGGAAAACTGACATGTTTGATCCAGTGGTTAGGATTTTTCTCATTTCTAGCTTAAATGTACCCACACCTGTTTGATTTTTTTTTTTAAATACTTTTGCCAGAATTGCCCTTTAGCATCAAAGTAGTTCTTCAGAGCTGAGTATGCCTTGGCCCCACTTGTAACAATTCTTTTGTTTAGATTTAACACACACCCAACCCACCCATCCGAAAAACCCAAACCACCCCCAACAAACCCCCCGTATTGTCAGCTCTGTTTTTCTGTTCAATCTATGGGTCCTTTGTTGTACCAATTCTAGCTTAAATAACACTTTCTTGAGACAGTTGATGAGTGTCACGTGTGGATCCAGAGTGCCTGGTACAAATGCATTATTTCTCTTGCTTGGTGTGTCCTAAGGTAATATTAAATTTTCTTGCAGCTGTATGACATTGACAAGTCATAGGTTTGGTTTTTTTATGATCAACTTCCTTTTTCTCTGCATCCTTTCTTCAGATGCTTTCCATGAATGAATTACAATTTAGCCAAATAAATGACTTTCTTTTGTTACTACTGAATTTTGCTGCTTTTCCTACTGCAGTCCTCAAGGTTTCCGAAGTTCTCATAACTTCATCCTCTTTATTAAAGATAGTGTCACTGTCTTACTCCTCTTTCGGTCCACATCATTGATGAGAGTACTAAATAAAACACTTGATGAGAATAACAGGCTGGGCCATTGGGTGGTGAGGTGGGTTGGGAACTGGCTGAGACAGAGGTCAGTGGCCAACAGTGCAGAGTCTAGTTGGAGGCCTGTGGCGAGTGGTGTCCCCCGGGGTCATCCTGGGTCCAGCCCTATTCAATATATTCATCAGGGACCTGGAGGAAGGGATGGAATGTCCTCCCAGCAAGTTTGCTGCCCATACCAAACTGGGAGGAGTGGCTGGCACACCAGCAGGCCGTGCTGCCATCCCGCGTGAGCTGGAGAGGCAGCTAGAAATCGAATGCAGCTCAACAAGGGTAAGTGTGAAGTACTGCATCTGGGGAGGAACAACCCATGGATCAGGACAGGCTGGGGGCTGATCTGCTGGAGGGCAGCTCTGGGAAAAGGACCTTGGAGTCCTACTGGACAAGAGGATGACCACAAGCCAACAGTGTGCCTTTGCAGCCAAGAAGGCCAATGGCATCCGGGGGTGCGTTAAGAATATCGTGGTCAGCAGGGTGAGGGAAGTGATCCTCCCCCTCTGCTCTGCACTGGGGAGGCCTCCCCTGGAGTGCTGTGTCCAGTTCTGGGCTCCTCAGCTCAACAAGGACACGGAGCTGCTGGAGAGGGGCCAGCGCAGGGCCACGGAGATGATGAAGGGCCTGGAGCCCCTTCCATATGAGGAAAGGCTGGGAGAGCTGGGGCTGTTCAGCTGGAGAAGAGGAGGCTGAGGGGGTAGGATCTTATCAGTGCTTATCAATATCTAAAGGGGAGGTGTCAGGAGGATGGGGCCGGGCTCTTCTCAGTGGTGTCCAGTGACAGGACGAGGGGAAATAGCCATACACTGGGAAACAAAAGGTTCAGCCTGACCATGAGGAAACCCTTCTTCCCTGTGAGGGTGACAGAGCCCGGAACAGGCTGCCCAGAGGTGGGGCTGTCTCCTTCCCTGGAGACTTTCCAAAGCCCCTGGACTTGTTCCTGTGTGATCTACTCCAGGGGATCCTGCTCTGGCAGGGGGGTTGGACTAGATGATCTCTGGAGGTCCCTTCCAACCCTTACCACTCAGTGACTAAGCCTTGAGGAATTCAAAATAACCTGTTTCCAGGTGTGTTCCCTTTCAGTGCTGTCATTTTCCTTCTCCTTTAATTCCTTGCATTTTTTAAGTTCTGCTGCTAATCCTCACTTTCTGCCTTTAGTACTCGCTCTAATGTGACATCATCTGTAATGCTTTCCAGAAATCCTGTTAGATTATCCTGTTAGAATAACCTGTCAGGTTATCCTAGTGTGATCTGTAACAGGAAAACTTGCATTGTTAGATCTTTTCTGGGTTCAATTAGGTTTTTAATTATGTTTTTTCTTGTTAAGTTTTCTTGTTAAGCTTGTTCCATACTTTTGCATGCTCTTGAAGACCGTTTGTTATGAAGTGAATAATTTGTGTGTGTGTGAAGGGGGTTTATCTCTGAGTGTGTGCTTTCAAACGGGCAGTATATTAATGAGAGTTAGCTCAAGGAATAAATGCATTGCAGACTGCAAGGCTCCTGAGTGTTCAAGTTAATTGGTGCTGAAAATTAGGTTTTAGACTACTAATAACAATACTAAGCCACTTAAGTATATCTAAATAAACCTGAGATTTACTCATATTAAATAATAGTGGACCAGGATTTTCTTTTCCTTTGTGTGGTACTAGTGGCTCAAATGAAATTCAGCAGATGTAACTAAAAAGACTTCTTTCTGCTTGTTTCGTGAGAGCCTTAAGACACTACAGGGAGAGCACTTCTGGAGAATTTAAAACTTTGGAAAAGCTCAAGGAGTTTTTTTTCTTCTCTAGAATACTTCCAGTTCAGGTAGTGAAAGTTACCTTTTCCTAATGTTACTATGGCAAAAGTCACAGAACCATAAAATGGTTTGGGTTGGAAGGGACCTTAAAGCCCACCCAGTCCCACGCCCCTGCCGTGGGCAGGGGCACCTTCCACTAGGTCAAGTTGCTCAAGCCCAATTCAATGCACACTTGAACACTTCCAGGGAACAATTGATGGAAAGTGGATTTTAATAATATTTTTTCTAACTTTCTGGAAAGGTACTTCCTATGCAATGAACCAATGTCAATCCCATGATTATGGGATACACCAGAATGGTTTGTGCTTAGTGCTTCATTAAATTATAAGTTAGGTATTCTATGAGATGGAATTTGGGAAGGGAAACAACTATGAGCGCATCTTTTGGGTGTCCTATCATAGCTGATCACATCATTCCCTATGGAAGTGAGTGTCTGAGCAATGAGAATTTACATACTCAATGAAACAACAATGCAATCTGCTGTAGGTCAAAATCAACAGGCTTTGTTACGGCCCACTCCACTTAGTCTTCAATTTAGCATCCCTTTTATGGACTTTGGAACAATGTTATAGACTTTTGACTGCTGTGAGGTTTTTAATTCAATGAGAAAGGCTTGAACTTAAACCAATTAATTTTTTTTAAACCAGAGTTAGAAGAAAGAAGCGACATTATTAAAACTGGGGTGTAGTTACTGTTGTACAGGCGTTCTTTACCACTTCCATATAGCTGATTTACTTTTGATTTGGTGTTCTAGTAGGTAGATTAGCAAAGAGCATTTCAATTTGTACTTCTTCTGCTGTCACTGGTCTTATTGTAACTTGCTCTGCCACCTGATACATTGTGAATTGATCCCATCGCAAAGGTGGGATACCTGCAAAATTAATTGGCATCACTCTAAGATTGTGTTAGCTGAAACACTTATTTCCTGACCTAAATTGACATCTTAGGGTTTAATTAAAATAATGGCATCTGCTGGTTTTCCTTATTATCTTGAGCTAAATGAAAATTTAATGGATGTTCTGGAACAAAAGTGGGCACTATTCAGGCAAAAGTAAAACAAGCAAACCAACCAACAGTGCAATGTGATGTTATAAACACAGGAACATAGAACTGTTCTTTTCTGAGGATGTGCATTTCTGGCATGATAAGGATGGCTGTCAGTGTTTATCTACTGAATAATACAGACAATATTTTTATGTAAATGTTGGAAAAAAAGAGTAAATTTCCAATTCATCGCTTATATAAATGAGTTTTAAAATCCCAGTCCTCAAATTTGTTGAAATGGAAGGCTTTGGATTTGTGTTTTTAATTAAATCAAAAAAATTAATTTAGACATTTTGGACTAAATTTCTAAAATATAAGGAAAAAAATTGGGTTTTAAAAAGAAGCATGGGAATGGCTTTTGCTTTGGTATTTAATTACCTTCGTCTATATCTTGCTTTGAGTTTCTAGGTTTCTTCATTCACTATTCATAAGGATACATGTTAGGTTTTACAATAAACGGAAAGTTGGCATGATTTCCAGTCTTCCTCCTGTTGATTAATATCTCTGCATATTAATCTGTCTGAGTTTCATTCTAATAGCTGCTATTCCCAAGAATGACATGAACAGGTGATAATGTTCCTTAGTGGCAGTAACACTGTGGTTACAAGAATAGCTGTTGGTACTAGAGCTGATGGTACTTCTGTGCTGAGAGGTAGTTTGAATGTTAATTTTTAAATGCTGACATCATGTTGGTAATACGAGTAATATAATGACTAATATTGTTCAGGTAATGTTTGTCTTATTAATTGGAAGAAGCACCGCTCAGCATCCTTTAGAGAAAAAATGAGTCTATGTTCAGCTGAAAGAAATTCATATCTATTCAGTACTTGTTGTCTGACACTTTTTTACTATTCTGATATGTCCTTTTTTGATACATGAGATCTGGATTTTATTTCATTTAGCCACTAAGTCACTGATATATTAAAATTTGTAATTTCTCTTGAAATGTATTATTTAATAGTGTCTCATGAGAACAAGTCAAGTCATTTTGTTATGTTTGAAATAGCAAGGCCATAAAGCGGTAATTATACCTTATTGCCAGAGGTCATTAAGTGTATGTCTGCAACGAGTGTATTCAAGGGTGATGGTAAGTGTTGCTTCTGAGCCACATACATGTGAGGGTGGCCATAGGCCTGCATTGAACCCTATGGCTTCTTGTCCCACTTCCTGTAGCATAGAAGGCTCGGAGGAAGATAAGCTTTGCATGTGCAGTTTCAGCTTGCTTTCTGGAGACTGGGAGTTTACAATCATGTGTTGCTGTATATAAAGTATCTGTTAATTCCTTCTTTAATTTCTGAACCTGTTCAACAGCTCCACTCAACTTGAAAGGAAGAACTGAAATTTTAGAGCCATTAATATGTTAAATATTTACATAAAGTGCTGGGGGAAGTTGTATTGTTTGGGTTTTTTCCCCCCTTCTCCCACATCTGGCAGGTAGACTTTAAGTGTATAACATTTGCCCCTGTTGGATTTTCAGTAGCTGTTGAGTGCCACTGTCTGAAAACATACCTTTTTCATGACTTCATGCGTCAGCTTTGCTCTTTTCAGCTGTGTGGGCTCGAAGTTGTGAAAGTGGCTAACAACGTGTTGTAGAAAGCTTTGATTTTGGACAATTGCTCTCACAATTCATTTTCTGATGCCATACGAGTTTTCTTTACTGCTTGTGATGGTATCTAGATGCTTTAAGAAATGTGGAGTGACTGGAGCATCTGTAGATTGAAGTTCCCTTGTATTCTATTCTGTAGTAAAACTGTGTACTCACTATTGATCGTTCACACCACAAACTTACCATGGATGAATTTTCCTCTAAATGGATCTGCTTTGCATTGTGTGCTGTGCATCTCTGGGAGGCTACTTTGTGAAATACTGTGTGTACCTCTGCAGAAATTCATGTGCCAATTGTGGAAGCATAAGGCATGGTAGCATTTTCTAGTGAAGCTAAGATATAAGGAGTGTTTTGGTCTAGGTTGGCCATGGTGAGCATTAATGTTGTGGACTTTCAAGATAGATATCCCGGAGTACTAATTGTTATCCAATGAATGGTAATGAAGGTTAAATAATGCAAGGTCACTGCTATGTTCTCTTTGTTTGGGGAAAGCTGATTTTAAAAGGTCATTCTGACCTGCTTTGTGTGACAAGATGCAGGACTTGTGTATTGTAATGTCTGTGACATCCAACTTAGCAGAAATACTGGGAATTGAAAATGTTTCTCATGAGCTCCTGTAGATGATAAGTGTAACTTTGAACTTGAATTCTGGTGATGTGCTTAAACAAATTGGTACTAGTTGAAAACTTCAGTTTCGGTGTCTTCTCATGTCATTTCATTTGATACTGGACTAGGGGAAACCTTTGCAAAGCTTCTTGCCTCCCTCTGTGTGTGTTCTGGTCCAGCAGCGTCTTGGTCAGGGTAAAGTAGGAACTTTTCTCAGGTCCTGTGCATCAACCACTTTGACAGATTGAAGGGAGATAAAGAAAAGACTTTTCAAGCTACGTCACTGAAACCCACCTACCAGTGAGCTGAAAGCAAAATATACAGCACAGGCAGCAGCCAGACTCCAAATGAAGAGTTGTTACAAACTTGGAGAAGTTCTTATGATAAAGTCAAATTTCTCTGCCAGACATCCTGGCCTTCCTTCATGTTGATTCAGAGACATAATAAAATGTAATTAATTTTTATATAGGCAAATACACTCTTTTTCTGTAGTCTTGTTTTTCTAATAAATTTTTAAAAATGTTAGGATCACTTTGGGTTGGCATTTCTATGCAAAAATATGGAAAAAGATATCATAATTGATACAAGTGTTTAGTTGCCAATCTTGTTGTAAGAGCTTATTTTTTTCACCTTGGATTCCAATTCCAGTTTCTTTATTTAGTGGAACTTGGTTTTCTCTCCATATAAAAATCACTGTAAACTGAACTGAATTCCATGCCTTTCAGACATTTATAGCTCCTTGATATGAATTCATTCTTTTCCTGCTGCAGAATGAGGATGCATAATCAAAGACTAGGTAAGCTGCCTGGATTCCTGAAGAATCCAGTATTCTTGCTTTAACTTTACCATTCTTTGAAACATTTGCCAGGATGTCCCTTTGCTGTTTTCCTTCTTTGTCTTCCCAAAGAAAAACTTTAATGTATTCCTAAAAAAAGATTTTTCCCTAAAATACCTTGTTAAATCTGGATCTGTGTGAATTTATCTTTCGTTTTGACAATTTTCCTTTCAGAAGTTCAGTATACAGTAGCAAGGACATATTGCAGACATATAGTCTTTACAGAAATGTTGAGAAGGTGACAGAAATTGAGTTGCATAAGTGAGAAAACTCTCTGCCTTGGGGCATTCAGGTTCTAGCTAAAAGTCAGTGGGTACCATACCTACAGAAGAATTAAGGAAAGAAGATAACTAGAAAATTATATACTGCAGTCACCCACTGGACTTGAGTTCAAAGGGACCACTCTTAATGAAATTGCCAACAGTCACAGTGTGCTACAAAGAAACACCACTACGTCTTGATATGCCTTTTATATGTGAAATGTCTCATTTTCTGATGTAGAACTTGTATTTATAAATGTATGACTGGGGTAGGAAGTGATGAGTAAGAAGTGGTACCTAGACTTGCATGAAGTTGAAGGCCAGTCTCAAGGAAGCAGCTTGGCCTTGTTTTTTTTGCTTAGTGATTTAAGAACAAAAACTCAGCCTGTTTTTCTCCTACGATTCCTTCAACTATGCCTTACGAAAGTTAGATGATTTGACATTCCAGTTTTAGCTCATATCTGAATGACTGAAGCAATCTTGGTTTCTTAATTACTTGAGTTCTGCTTAAACTTGTCTGTTGTTATGGAATTAGAAACATATATAAGTTGAACATTATCTAGGGTTTTGCTGACACTTTTTGAGGTACAAATTTTTTGCAGCAACACAGGTAATCTAAAAGGCCTGGAGGGGGTAAAAACCCACCACAACACAACAAAAATACCACTTGAATTAGGAGAATAATATTCTGAGGATCTGTGTGTTTTCAGCCATTGTTTCAAAAGAGATGCATTAGTTCCTGGAGCCCATAGAGAGCAAGTCTGTTCTGAAGAAGGGCTTGTCAGAGCAGGGCAATAGCCTAACAGAGTAACCAGCTTGCCAGAGGGACACAGGGGCAGATTTTGAGTAGATTGTTGTCATCTGCTTTATTGCTGCTTTTGTGCTGAGAGTCAGGATAATACGTTGTGTATGTGCTAGATGGGTTCCTGTTGCCTGCTGACTCCAGAAGTCAGTGGGGCACATTGTGCCAGTGGCTCCCAGGGAGTTGCAATTGGCACATTTAACTTCCAGCTGCAGCATTTCCCAAGTTTCGTGGTTACCTGCTGCATTAATTTTCAGCCTTCTTTTGACAAGTATTTTATTTAGGGTGGAGTTGTAGTGTTAAAGTAATAATTTGTTTCACTAGCTTCAGCTCCCCAGGTGAGGCCAAGAGGGACACAAAATGATTTAGCTCCTGTGAGAGCACACTTTTCCTAAGGAAGTGTATTTCTGTTGTTTAATTTAGGGAAGTAGGAAACAGAAGATTGGAGGATTGGTCACACCAGTGTTAGTATTCCTGCTTAAATACAGAAAGCAAAACCAGCAGGAAAAGCCTATGTTCTTATCCCCTTGCTGTTCTGTGTTATTCATCCCAGTGCATTTTCGTCAGAGATAAAGTTATGCAAACTCATTGCTGGAGGCAATACTTTAAGCATGAATGGTGCTTATTGATTTTCTCCCCAGGCCTGTCTGAAATCAGGATTAACACATCAGGATATCAAGAGTGAATAGATCCACCTGTTGCAAGGGCATTTACAAGTTATCCTGTGACCAGTGGGATGGGAGGGTTTTGGAGGTAGGTACAACTCAATCATAGCTGGCTTTCTTGAATCAACAGTTGTTAGATTGACCTCATGTGAACAGATGTGGTAGCTAAAACAGTGTGAAAATTGCATTGGTTGAAACCAATATAAAAATCAAGCTCAAGTGTTGATGGAAATCTGCTTTTCAGTCATGTGGTTGAGAGGCTACTGGTGTTTTGAATGCTTGTATGCAAGTGTTTGTGGCAGTGATTCCGAGAAGACTAATGCTAGGAACACAGAAGTCACAGGCATGTGACTTCATCATCAGTAGTAACAAAATTGTATTTTCATGTGCATTGCCAGAGTTCTTCTAAATGTTGACTACTTTAGATGCCCACAGTGTTGCCTTTCTCCGCATGCATGCGGTATATACACATGCACGCCTGTGCTATGAGTACGCATGCATACTTCACATATAAATTCCAGGTACCCAAGGGAATTAAGCAACCACAACTGTGAAAAATTCCTCCGCTTTGAAACACTCACCCAGCTCCAAGAAACAGAAAACAGAGCGCAGTGAGCAGAGACTGGCACTGCACAAACTTGAAGTCTGAGTGTATTTCTCCAGATACAAATAGTATTACCAATCTTTTGTTTTTGTTTTTTCTCAGGCTTTGGAAACATTATACTTACATTACTAAGTATATACTTGTTAAGTCTTCTATACTTAACTGAACAGCTGGTCTAAAGTTGAAAAGTATAGGGATGTGCATGAGATGTAATCATTCCCTGTGTGGGCAGCTTATCGCAGCTCATGCTTATGGCATGCATGAACATTTCCCATTGGATTGAATTAACCAGTTTCCATTTACCAAGTTTGCTTTTTCTCTGTAAACCTTGCTCAATTGAATTGCATGGCTTTGCTGAACTTAAAACTGCTCAGTTGCTATGGAAAGGAGGGAATTCCTGCAACTTTCTTAATAAAGTTGTAATAAAATTTCAGGTAAGATCGGCCATTCACCTTGTTTTGTTTAGTTTTGTTTCTCTGCTACATGGGTCAGACAAATCAGTCTGGCCCAGCCCGTGCCAGCCTTAACAGATGATGCTGTTTCGGGAAAGCAATCCAGCTGGGCCCCACTCTGCTGTCCTACTGACTTCTGCCCTGCTCCCCACTTTCCCCAGCTGTGCTGATCCTACTGGAGATATAGGGAGGGGGCGGAGTATACAGTGGAGATGAAACAGTAGAAGTGACAAATGCAGCTCTCTAGTGTTCACTCAAAATTTTCCTGCTTTTACTGGAGAAAAATATTAGTTTTTTAAAACAAAGTGATGCAAAAGTGTCTTTCAGTGGTCACTCTCAGTCTCTACTACCTCTCATTTATACACTTTCCTTTTTTAGCTGAACATGTTGCTCTGACTTTCTGGAAAAAAAAAAAAAGCTATTACTGTTAATCCTTGCACAACACATTCCTCTAAAGCAACTTGGACAAAAGCAACGGAAAAGGAGGAGTATAGCATTTAGGCAGTCCAGTTTCCTGGGTGGTGGGGGGTGTCGGGGAAATCTGTGCCAAACTTTGAAGTTTATGCCAGGATAGTTCTGGAAAACTAGATTTATGCCTTTGGCCATGACCCAGATCCTCCTTGAGAGCTCTGAGTAGTAAGAGCTGCTGATTCACACTGGGACCCTGTCCAGATTCACTGACAAGAAGGCTTCCCTCTAGGTAGGCTGTGGTGGCTTAGCTAGGGAAAAACTGTCTGCTGCTTGTCAGAAGGCTGCTGGCTCTAATGGAGTACCAGCAGAGTTTTTGGGCAAGAGGGAGAGCAGAGGGCCCTACGGCTGCATCATTAGAGCACTGCATCTGCTTTAGTTTCAGAAGATGTTTGGAGATCTGTTCCCTACTGAAATCAGTGGCAGGTTCCCAGAACTTCCCAGAGCTGTGCCTAACTAGTGCCAAGAAGATACACGCACAAACCATCCCCAAACCAAAAAAAACCACTGTCGAATATTTAATTTTTTTCTACAACATGAGATGCTCTGTACTATTTCTCGTGCTTCAGTAACTTTAAGCATCTCTCTATTGAGACATGACTGAAGTGTGTCCGAATGCAATGACTGAGGTGTTACTGAAATCAGGAGGTGCTATTCTCTTGATCAGCAAGCAAGGTTAATTTCTTCCAACACAGTGTGTTTTCAGAGAACACCTTTGGATTCTTATGCAGAAATAGGTATCAGCTAAGTCCTAAACTTTGTATTGCACCTACTCGTGATGGTGGTAACAAGTCTTTGCTAGCAGCATTGTTTAATGCTTCTGTCACCCTGCTGCAATTACAGTGTGTTCTACTGCTGATTACGGCCTGAGCAGGGATCAGGATTTGTCCTCTAACTTTCTCAATGCTGCGTAGAAGTGCACTGTATTCCTCTCTCAAGGTCTGTATGGGTTTGATGGAAGAATTAGCAGAGTAGTGCCTGTCCATCTGATGCCTGTGTTTCTACATTTTCATAAAAGATTATTCTATAAGTGTACAAAGAAATGTAAGCCCATATTTGAAGTTTTGTCCACTTGGCCCTAAATATGGCTCTTAAGTCTCAGTAATGTGACTGTGAGTGGAGGAAGCATGTTAATCTCTACAGTGCTTATCTTGTACATGCTTAGTAGCATGATATTTAGTTAAAACCTGAAACTTGAAGGCAGTATTCATTTATCCCATTTCATGAGATTCTTGGCAAACTCTCCCCTCTGGCAGATACACTGTAGCAGCTTTTTGAAGGACGAGAACTGCAGCAGGTAGGTTTCAACTGCAGGTCCTGCTCTAGCATCTTCAACAGGTCTGCAAAAACAGACTGGTGGATAATGTCAAGGGAACCTGGGGGGAGTTAGAGTCATGTTCACGACCGTCAGGCTGAATACTTGCTCGTCAGTCTCAGCCGAGAGAGAAAGGGCTGTTATGTTAATGCTATATAAACTTTTTAAATGGGATTGGGTTTTAGACATCATAGTTTTATTTACCAGGAATATACTGATACATAATAGGGAAACAATTTTGCTTAAAAATATTCTTAAAGACTCGGTGTAGAACTTGTTTGTTTAAATGTGTATCTCTTCAATGAATTTTGGCATGTTCGTCCTCCAGGTTTTGTGTTAAACAGGACCTGTAACTGGTCACAAGCTTCCTTCTCAAACGAAGTTCAGACTGGACTAATTCTGTAGAAGCGGTCTCTTGTGTCTTTGAACTTTATTGACAAACTTCCTGAGAGGAAATTATCTGATTTGCAAGCCTGGCAAAAATGGTGTGGCAATTTCAGAGAGTGTTTATTACACAGAATAAAGAAACAAGCTCTTTTAGAAGCTAGAGCTCTTTTTCATTACTGTTCTCCGTGTTCTTCCTGTCTAGGCTAACATCATGTTCTTTTTAATTGCTTCAACTTGGTTTTTGTGCACTGCATGGGAATAATAGAGAACGTTTGTAGTGGAAATCATCTGCCTGGCTTTTCAAGCAGTGCTGTTTGTCTGTGTCTTATTACACATCACCAGCAAAGGTTTGCTCACTGAATGAGGTGCTGCTTAGCTTTATGCTCCCTTATGCACGATAGTTGGTTCTGTAGTTACATGTGCATGCACTATGCCCTCAGGGTATCTGTGCTTGTACTTAGCATATGTTGTTGAAAGCTTTCTGGATGAGTGTCTTATTTCTGAATGCTCCAGGAGTAAGAGAAGAAAGGTAATTTTCCTCCTAAGGTAAATGTTTATGTTCAGTCAGTGAGCTGTCCTGTGTATTGCCTTCCAAACTAAAGAGGAAATGTATCTCTGCTGCCAGCAGCTCTAAGCCTGCATCTAATCACATGCAGACTCAAGCTCCAGCACCCTCAAATATACCTGTAACATGGGACACACAAGGAACCTTCATGTTATCCCTTTAGGCAGCTGTGCTGAAGACCCATGGTGTCCGAGCATCAGCTCTTCATTTAATTTTGTTCATCTTCATTTAGCTCCAAAAAAGATGAGAAGACCAATCCTCCCTTTCTGAAAGAAAATGCTGGTGTGCCTCTTTGTTGTCTTTGCTTTGGAATCTGTCATCTTATAGGCATGGGTGGATTTTTGTTTTGGTGGTTTTTTTTGTTTTGTTTTTTTGTTTGTGGTTTTTTTAATTGAATGCATTTAAAGCAACCTATCTTGGTTTTTGCAAGTGTTGAATAATATGTAATCCTGCGTCTTGAAGAGTTGACTTGCAGGACTGAATGTGTTGTACCTTCTTGGATGCTGAAGCTACGGCTTTGGAGTTCATCCATTTTTGTTTTCTGTTACAGGTGTTATGATGCCTGACTAGTGATAAGTTTAACCTTCTTGATGAACTGTTTTTTAGACAAGATGGGGCTTTGTGTCATGGCTGAGACTAGTCAGGGGCTGGAGGTTTACAAAGATGACTTATTCATTTGGCACTGTTATCTGGAATTGGCCTGTTCTTGCAATCAAAGAGATGAGTAAATTAGAGATGTGTGGGAATATATCTGATGCATAGCTATTTTGATCTGACCAATAATATTCATAGAAGACTGTCCTGCATCTTTTTGGTAAGCTTCTAGCTGACTCTATTTACAACTGCCTGCAATTGAGACAGAAAATATTGCTCAATTAGATAAAAAATTAATTTTGAATTAATTATTCAGTGCTGTCTTGAAGAGTTGGAATCTGTTTGTCTGACGGGTACCTGGAAGTGCCCCCTACTTACACAGATTATGCCATGAGATCTTGTCACTGAGTTCAACACAGCTGCATACAATGAGGATGTGGTATATATCTATTTTCCTTTAAAAAGCCTATTGTTGACAGCCTACTGCTCTCTGTATTCTTCCTGTGCACTGGACTGAGATTTTTTCATTTCATGCATCATCATTCACAGCTTGCTGGAGTAATTCCATAAAGTTAGCACATATCCTTAATACACACCAACAGAAGAGGGAACAATATATATTTGCTGTAGTTTGTAAAAGCTGGACACATTTGCATACATTTGATGTTCCTTTTCACCTCCTGGTAAAGTCTGTTGAAGTGGAAAAAACCCACCAACCCCTAGTTACTTTAAAATATTTGTAAGCTTTGAGTCCATTGTGAATTTGTTAGTGTTTGGTTTTCTGTAAGGTTTTTATCACTTCAGTTAATATGGAATACACCCTGATTCAAAAGGAGAGGTATTGTGTAGTCTTGCTGAAACCACCTTGATAGTGCTTCACCTGTTAGAGTTAAGTCATTTACATAATTACTTGCGCCATAAACGTCCTCTTGGCTTTGATCTAGGTGTGCGGATGGACTTACAGGTTCATATTCTGCTACATAACACTGTCTAAGGCATGACTAGGGGCAAGAATCATAGAATCACAGAATGGTTTGGGTTGGAATGGACCTTAAAGATCATCTAGTTCCAACCCCCCTGCCATGGGCAGGGACACCTTCCACTAGACCAGGTTGCTCCAAGCCTCATCCAGCCTGGCCTTGGACACTTCCAGGGATGGGGTTCATTTCTCTAAGAGTTTGTTAGTCCTCAGCTGCTGAGGAGGGATTTTAGCAGAAGTGTCATGGATGTGGGATGTGAACTGCTGTTTTGTGAGCTTGACCTTGGTAGGTCTTTTACTACCTGGTTTAGAGTAAAACACCAAAATTAACCTTAATTGTATGAACTAATAGCAAGTTGGCTTTTTAAATCTTTGTGGCAGAAAGTATAATGTCTTGTTCCTGTAGTCCATGCAGCTCATGCTCCAGGCTGCAGACAGAAACCTTTGGCAGCAATGCTGAACTGAGGATCTGCCATTGCTGACTGTCCTTTCTGTCCCTTTCCTGGTCTCTGGCTGCTTTTTTGTGTCTTTGTTATATCCTGTCCATTGTGGAACCATGCTGAGAACAGGGAGCAATGAAGAAATAGTATGCTATGGCAGGGATGGCAAACAGAAAAAATTATTCCTGTATTGCTACAGTTTATGAACCCTCAGTACCACTGTTTGGAAGATTTGGAAATATAATGACCAGTGTATCATCAGTAGTAGAGGGGGAGCTGTTGGTCCTTTTCATTTGTCACAGGAATACGAGGATATGCACCCACTTCTGTAAAAGATAAACGAAAACACTCCAGAGCTTTGTCCAGAATAGAGAGTGTCAGGGTTGAACCGAGGCTGAACTGCATGGCCTGGAGACTGATAAAATAAACATGTGATTTAGGTGCTGATTAAAAATGCATGTGTTTATGAGGGAAAACAAGAGAAAGTTCTGAAAGGCAGATAGAGACAGTAATGGGGAATTAACAGTGTCAGTGTATGCTTCAATGCAAGATGGAAAAGAAGGTGGCTGTTCTGGGGCTCACTGCTGACTAGTTGAGGCACAGGGTTAAGAAAAACCTACTGGCTTGAGTTTTCCTTTGTCTAAGGAAAAATGACCTGATATATTCTTTGTGAGTAAAGGCAACTACATCAACATTACAACATGAGATTGGTCTTTCTGATTGGCCATGTGGAGAATTTGTTTTCTCATATATTTCCAAAAGTTGCGTGTTGGTGGTGGTGTTTTTTTTTTTTTTTTTGAAGCAGTATTTCCTACATTCAGTTTTTCAGGCTGAACCCATTTCCGTGGTTAGTATTGCTCACTTAGAATAGGCGTGATTACTTCTGGCAACTGTGCCCTGGTTTCTGTAAGTCATGTTTTTCCTGCAGATTTTTTTGGGGGAGGTGGGGGTGGGTGGGTGGAAATGACTTCTCTGTGGCTTTGAGGCTACATCCAGACACATAATATATGATCTAAAGTAAGCTATGTTATTTCACATTTATGTCTCCATAGATATCTAGGGAATTATTAATAAGTATATGTGTTTGCAGCACCTGGAATATCTCCAGTTTAAGCAAACATTTGCTGCATGTGCATCAAAAAATACTCCAAAGATGCATACATGCATCCCTGGATAGTAAGGTTGTTAAAGGTTGCATGGCAGCTCACGGCATTACAAACTTCTGGTGGAAAGAGTTGCTTACCCAATGCTGAATTCTGCACTGGACTATGTGGCAAGTACAGTCAGTGCTGGAGATGACTGTTCGTGTAAGCCTCGGGCCCTGCGTGCTGTGTGGATAGTGTCCAAGGTGATGTGCTGGTGACAGCCAGTCACCTCGGTACCCACACAGGTATCACTCCTGTGACCTTTGTCTGCCACGTAACGTGGAAAGTGATCGTTCTAAGCCAAGGCAGCTGCTGTGTGCTCGAAGCTTTTGGAAATAATACATACTTAGGTTTGTCGGTATCCTGACAGAGAAGAGAATTACCATGATTTTTACTGAGTGAGCTTAGTCTCGGCCATTTTTTTTTTTTTTTAAGATCAGCTTAAGGGAAAAGGGAAATGTCAGTATGTGGTGGTGTTGCCGTTGCTGACTGTATCTGTCCTGTGTGTTTACATTCCTAGCTGCCTGCAAATATTTCTCTAAGAGAAGAAATTAAATCGTTTTTTTCTCCTTTCAGCAATGTTTCTTGGCTAATATTGTGACACTATAATGTGCCATGTACAGATTGGGCTCCCCTCAGTTCAGCAGTACAGCATTGCAAGAATTATATACTGTTTTAGGTATTTTTTAAGATGCTCAGTGTTTCATGATATAGAATACTTGGACAAAGTGATAATGGGAGCTGAGAGTAGGGACCAAAAATATAGAGAGACTTGCAGACCTACCCTTTCCTCAACACCAACAGTTTGCTTCCCAGCTAAAGAGAAACTGCCCCGTTTGAGAATGTGGGGCAGGGTGCCGCCAGCCGAGGACAGACCCAGATCGAGGTCCTCTATGCTGAGGCAGTGTCATGGGAAGAGACAATAGTACGTGGCCATTGAAAGCAGCAACACATCTGTAAGAAAGATGAGCTTGAAGATGCTCAATCTCATAATTTTTCAACATCTGCTGGTTTGTGTGTGGCTAATAATGATGGAGAAGTTTAACTTTAGGGATTAGTTCTTCCTTTCTTTTTTCTCTTTTGTAAGATGATTTGGTCTGTGCTGTGGACTGAGTCTGAGACCTAGTGAGAAGCTGAGACCTGGTATCTTGGTAGGGAAACAGAGCTGCATGCTGCCACTGTGTTCCAGTGGGCAGCCTCCAAAAGAGTCCCTTTCCAGCCACGGGCAGAACCAGGATCCTGATTCTGAGATGTAGTCAGTTGGTATAATTGAAACCAACTGAAGATCTGCCTTGGATGTAGTGATGACTACGTGTCCTAAAGGTTGTAAATGGATAGAAGTATTGCTTATGCTAGCTTTATTTTTATTTAAGTGACCTTATTTTAGGTCAGGAGTACCTGCCAGAGACTTGGAACATTGAGAAAGGAAGTATGCCTTGCCTCTTCTTCCTTGGAGGATGAGCTACTTTGATAAAAATCCCAGCCCATGGCTGGAAGCCGTATTTGAACTTACTCTGATCAGAAAGATCTTCTTCTTAGTGGTAATAGAAAGCGTATACAATTACACTAATAAAATGTGGTTTTAAAAACTCAGTATTGTATTTCACAAGTTCAAACTCTTAACATGCCAAAATTACTTCTATAGTGCTAGAGCTTAGATAGCTAGAACTGAGTTTTGTTATCTAAGCTGCAATTCATTTAGCAGTCATGACACAATTTGATTTTTAGTTTCCTTGGGAAAAAAATGGAAGTGAAATATTTGTGTAACATTTCTAAACATTGAAAAGATCTCATTAGTTCTACTTTCAAGGATGATCAGTTTGTGTTAGTAGGCATAGGATCAGTCTCAAGGAAATGAAACCAAGTAGCATAGTTAAATTACAATGAGAAATTACCTCTGTCCAAGTGTTCCTTCTCTTTTTTTGGACATACAGTTTTTCTCAAGTGTGAGCATGAGGAAAATATTCAATCACATTTAATACTTCAAGATGAATGCAACATAGTAAAAGTCTGTAACTAAACTCCAAGCGTTTTAATTGGTGCTCTATAATAGAAATAATTTAATAACAGTTTATGCTCAGTTATAATGAGACACGCACACAAAACAAGGTAGATTAAACCTCCAAGTCCAAATTCTGAACTTAATTAACAGTAGCATAAATCTACAGTAAATTCATTGAACGCAATATTACCCCAGGATCACTGAAAATAGATTGGGGTGTCAATGTACCACAAAATACCGTGCTCTTCTTTAATCATTTAACAGAGTTCTATTCGTATAATAACGCAAAGCTAATTGTCCATCCCTAAGTTAACACATTATGATGTTCTGTAGCTCTTAATTAACAGTGCAGGGCTTCTGAGTCATTTGGAAGTATGCTGTATCTGAAGTTCACAAGGCATTTGGGCTGTATTAAGTTAAAGATAACATCACGCGTATGTAATTCAAGTGACAACTTAATTCCATGTTCCATATTCATTAACACTTGGTTGAACAGCACAGTTCACAGTTGCCAACTACACAGACAGGTCTTGGTGTCAGGTGACAGCTACAGCTCTCCATCCCATGGCTCCAAGGGCAGCTTCTTCAGGCAGTGCCTGGACGGTGGTTGCGCCATTGCCAGCTCAGCCATTCTCTATAAAAATAAAAAAACCACTCATCTCTGTCCTAGCTCCTCCAAAGATAATTGGCACTCCCAGATTAAAATTTGACAAATCATTGGAACGTCAAAACAAAGAACATAAATTTAGAATAATTACGTCGTATTTATGAAATTGAGTTGCTGTGTTTTACGGGTAAGAGCAGTTTACGATTAACTGTCTTTGCAGAATCGTAACAGTGCAGCTGTCAAAAGTCTAGTAAAACAGTATTATTACATGAAATTTCTTTGTAAATCTTTTCTACAGTGTTACCAGCATTTTTCAAAACTCAGTGGTAATAAGGCACCTCGTTACCATAATGGTATAATGACACAAATGCTGTTGTGTTCAGAATAAATGTTTGCCACATCTTAGGAAAGACATTTGTGTGTATCATTAGGGTACCAGGCATAGCATAATTCTTACTTCTATTATGGTAAGCTAATAAGGTTCTAGAGATGGGGAATGTCAAATATCTCTTAGAATCCGATTAGGTGAGGAATAGACATTAGGTCCACATGGCACGTGGCCTTGCGTTGACAGGCTGAACTCCTGTTGCAGAGTCAGGATGACAGCAGTTCTGACCAATCCTCCTGTGATGTCGGGCAGCATCTCTTTCAGCCAGTACAGTGATTTGTTACAGAAGCTTTTAAAAACCCACTTGTAAATTTAAAGTTTCCGCAGTTGATTGTTAGGAATAGGATGGCACATTCCAACAGTGATGTCTCTGGGTAACAGGGAATTTAAGAGTCATTTTCTTCTCTAGTAACTTCTGAACAGGAATCAAACTGAAGTGGAAAGGCATACTGTAAATCTTCTTCCTTACACTTCATGTTCTCTGTCCTGTCTAGCAGCCAAAGTGTGAGAACCTGGGTGCCAGTGAGAAGCCAAAACTGTCTCCCTTACAACCAGCATTACCACTGATACAATATTAAGGGACTAACTATAAAATGCTCCATTTGGATGCGTTCCTTTAGGAACGCTCAGCCTCAGAGAAGATTCAATATGTTTTGTGGCTAAAGCAGGAGACATTCAATATGTATTTTTTCACACTTGCTGTGGCAGAGGCTCTGTGGAAAAAAGGCATAAATGTATTTTGTCCTTCTCCTATTTTTCTATAACCACCCAAGCAAAACTACAAGAACAAACCCACCTTGCGTGTCAGAATGAATACATTTCAGTATGTGAATACAATTTTACATTCACTTTCAGCAGGAGAACTGAATCACCTTCACCCAAGCTGTGCTAGACTACAGCAAAATGTATTTGCATTTGAATCTTAGAAAAATAGATTAAATGATTCCTAGTGCTCTTATTTCCTACACTGGTGTTCTGTTAGACTTAGTACTGTCACCTGAGAGAGGTAAATGGCTTTTTCTTCAGTCTGTTGAGAGAAGAGGAAAGAATAGGCACCTGGTTTAGAGGAAATGTAGGCGTGCAGATCTAAGTTAGAGATACTACCTCATATGTGGGACACTTGGCATCACTCTGTCCTTACTTGCTGGTTATTGGACAAAATACAATATTTCAGGCAGCTGAGCATCTGTGGTGCAGTGAACAGTGAATTCTGCCATATTCTTAGCTTGCTGTCCGCTGAGAGCCTCAGCATTACATTCAAGCTTCTGGATTTTGTTTACGTATCTACATTTCATCCCTTCTTCTTTATTAGGTCTAGTGCTTAACATCTCTGTCCCACCCTGAAGTCAGGGGACAAAAAAGAATGTGTGTGGGTTGTACAGGATATATGCATCAGATATTGTAAAGCAATCAGGTAATTTGATAAAAAGCATTGTTACAGAGGAAGATGGATTTCATAGAAATAATAATTGGAGGCTGATCTTGAGGCAGCACATCTAGAACTAACTATATTGAATTTGCATAGGTACGTTGTGTTCAACATGAAGTCCAGTTTGGACTGAGGAGGATGATAACGTCATGCCGACAGATGTGATGGATATGGAGTGGCATGGTGTTTTCTGACTGAAATAATCCTGAAGGAGCTTAATCTTGCAGCGCTGGTAGTATTGGCATTTGGTATGCTGCAGCTGTAATAGCATGCCCAGAAAACAATGTAAATTCAGTGTGACAGTTCTTAGGGTGGCATTAAATAGACATTAGCAGTTTGTAAAAGCTCCTTCCAGAGTTTTATCCAAGCAGTAGAAGATGCACGGGACAATAAGTCAGGTTTCAGGAAGTGTGTTCCAATTAGAGTTTTGGAAATATGATTGTTTTGATTCATGTGGGAGTTGCAAATAGGAGCTACCAGAGCAAGAGACTCGCTAACAACGTGAAACCAAGGTATTGGCTTTCTCTCTAAGTATTCAGTACTCTAGATTTTCTTTTATAGTAGTCTCATATTGGAACTTTGAAAATCTGTTTTTTAAAAATGTGCTTTCTTATCCTTACATAAAAATGTCATTTGTGTTTCATGAAGAATTATTTAAGATCTGTACAAATGAAGGTTTTAGAGTGCTAATTAAGAGTATTTTTCTTTTATTTTTAATTGGAAAGATGAGTTTGTAAAAATACAAGTCTAGTCATATCAAGTCTAGTCATATCATGAATGGTAAAATTTTGCTCTGTGAGTTTTATGTTCAACTTCCTTGATGTTGTTCATAAATTGAATAGAAATAAAAAATAATCTAGTGAGATGCAAATTTTTCCATTTCTTCAGTCACTGTTTGCCTTTGTTACTTCCTGCGTGCTAATGCTTATGTTCCCTCTTGTGGATCTCTTTAGTTGACTTCAGTCTTTTTTGCGTGAAGATCAATGAGGGTTAACCATATTTTACATCTGTCTGTAAATTGAAGAAGGGAAAAGATTTTTTTCCAGAGAAATGCCACAGGCTTAGAAATACTGGTTTTTCCTCTAGCTCTTTATTGTATCATTTGGTGTTACCTCACATAGATGTGTATTTAGCATATTCTAACCTTCCATAAAGGGGTGAATTAATCTAAATACACTTGTGGCCTCTGTTCTTCAGGAAACATGTTGTTAACATCTATTTTGTTTTCAACAGTATGTATTTGCAGCCATGAATTAAAAAATAAAAATTAACCCCCCCCCAAAAAACCCAAACAAACACCAAAACACCACAAAGAAACAAAAAGTCTTTGCTGTGCTTGAAATTCAAATTGTCCTTTGAATTTAGTCTCCTCTTCAAGGTTAGGTTCGAAGATCTCTCTCCACTTCTAAATTCTGAGTGCTGCTGAAATCATGAAACAATGTATGCAGTAGTGTATGTTATTTAAAGTGTTGTCATAATACTATTATAGAAGTTCTACTTCAGAAACTGAGTTACACTTTTCGTAGACATTTATTATAGATTTTTCACAAACTTCAGGGAGAATTAGGTTCTTAAAATCAAGCTAGGGATCCAATGAGCAGATTCTGACTAAACCAAGTTATATTGTAAAGAAAGAACCAAGTTTCACCTATGTATTTCAGTAGTGCCTTAAGTAAAACATGGCCTTCACTTTATGCTTGAAAGTCAGTGTGCTCACACATTTTCTTTAACTACAAAACAGTTGCATGATGGATAACATATGACCTTCTGGAGGTCTAAAACTGATTTGTGCAAGAATGCTAGGTTCTTGAATTAATAAGAGATAATTTGGCAGAAATATGAACTAGTATTCTTTTTTGATGTCATCACTTTAGACTCTGTCCGTATACTAGTTTAATTGTACTTGAATCTTGGTTCAGTAATCTCTATGAGATACAATAATCTGGAATATCAAGACTGTTGACATACCAGAGTAGGTTTTGGATGGTTTTTTTTTCTTTATCTCTCATAATAATTCTGAGTTATCGTGTAGTCTTGAACTAATCAGCATAAAATAATGTCTGCATAAGGACAATTGTTAGCATCTGCTCTGGACTCTTGTAGATCTCTAGAAGAGTGTTTTTAATGGACCTTTCATATAACCCTAGCAGTCTAAGGTTGTAGGCATGACAAGAATTTTTGATTGAGGCAATAGCTTTTATTAGCAACTGGTATAGTTGAAAAAATTCAAATGTTTTTGGGCATGCAAAACCCTTCATTGCCCATCTTCAGAGACATAAACTGTGTTTCCTGGAGAACGATGATATTAAAGGACTTTAGCAAGATATTTTGAAGGACTTGCTGTTTCCAGTATCACTTTAAGGAGGTGGATTTTGTGTCTTCCTTTGCTGCAGAAGATGAAAATAATTTAATTTTTCCTTTTTGGAACATGTTAGACACTCATGGGCAGTGTTTGTTTAAACAAACCCCTAAACTGAATTTTTTTGTCTAGGGTAGCACGCTCTGTATCTTCCAAAAATCCCTCCTGGAGACCTCCTTGTAGCAGTTACTGAAACCCTTTGTCCCAGGGAGTTCCATCTTGTCTCCAGCTGGTCTATCCTCACTGGTGTAGATAACTAGCTGGGGATTTTCTAGACCATCCAGGAGAATAAGTGCAATGGGAGTGCACACAGACACAGCTCTGACATCCAGGTACACATCTGTAACAAAAGAACAAGAATCTCATTCTCTGTCTCCCTTACAACTTAAATTCCATAGGTCTTGGTCTGAAGGGAAAACTGTTCTCCCCTGTCGCAGTTAAAAGCCAAGCATAGGTGCAAAATCAATTGCTTAAGTACATGAATGTACAGAAGTACAGAAGTTGGATAAGTGAGAAGAAATTGTTTTCCATTATTTCAAAGTGAGGTTTTAATCTAAATTATGAAGGTGCTTTGGATTTAAAGGTTATATCGCCTCATCATGATTTGCTTGTACTTTAAAAGATGCACACTGGTAAGGGAATTTGCTGATCAAGTACTTTAAGTTCTTAACTTCTACCATCTGTGATCAAGATGACCTTGGTTCTTCCCCTTTCCCAATAAAATGTAAGGTTCTTTAACCAAGACTTCTCTCGGTAAAAACTGTGACCATAAAGTATTGAGTCTTTTTGATGAATGATAATCTCCCTGAACACAGTAGACAGCTAAGTAAAAACCTTCCTCAAGGGTTATATGTCAGAAGTGAGTATCCGAAGCTGAATTTTTGTTTTCTGGCTTTACACTTACAACCACCCTCAAATGAGCTGCTTCTTGTTTTATAAATAAGAGTAATTACTGTACTTATAAGTAAACTTGTGATTTGTTACTATTTACTTAAGCCCTAACATATTAAATGATATTAAATTACATGTAAATTAATTATATTATTTAGTGTAACTTTCTGATTTGGGAGTTCTCAAGCAGCTGCAAATACAACTAATTCATTTTAATGGATTTTTGTTGTATGCTTTCATATCCCTTTTCTTTTTATAATTTAACATTAAAAATTGAAAAAAAATGCCTAAAAATAATGCATAGAGTAGTTGGAATACCTAAACTCTTAGCTGCTCCTCGAGACCTAGAATAAGACTACATTGGAGGCAATGGTAGGGTTGTTTCATCAGGGTTCGTGTTAGGATGCTTGGTGTCTCCTTGCAACAGCTCTCCTGTCACTGTATTTTTACCTACCTCTTTTGTCGTTTTAATTAGATACTAAGAGAGAGAGAGCATAAAAATACCAACTTAGAGATGGTAATAAAATTAGCTTATTCATTGCTTTAGGCAGTTAGTGAAACTTTCTGAAAATTCTTCAAAATTAATTAAATAAGATGATAACAATGTTTAAAATCCCTTATATTTCTTAATATTAAAGCATTTGTTATAATAACAGACATCTAGTAGTATAAATGATAGGTACAGCCTCTAATGGCCAGATCCAGAAGAAAATTATCCTAGATGTGGATTGAGATGATTTTGTTGTAGAGTTGAAGAGAAGTTGGAATCTGCTTTCTCTGGCTTTTGTAAAACTGAAGGAAGTTTGTTAGGGGCTTTGTCTCCTGTCTCCTTCAGCATAACAACTGAATTGCCTCTTTATGCTGTATTAATGCATGGGGGTTGTATCTTCAGACCATACAGTCGATTCATCCACATTAACGACTTTTTACATGTAAGGGCATTAATAGGTGACTCCAACTGTACCAAAGGGGAGAAAAGGTGAAAATAATTTGGGGGTAAAAACTGGTTTTGTAACAATTGCTAGAATGCTTACCTAGAATGTCTGAAATGGTTAATACTGGAAGGTCAGACTTTTTCAAAAGAAATTTTATTGCACGTTAAATTCTAGATGAGAGTCTTCAAAGACATGTAGGTTATTTGTGGTGGCTTTTGGGAATGCTGGCTTGGATACTTGAGAGCTGCTGTACTATTGCATGAGAGAAGAGGCTGTCTTAAGATGACCTGGAATTAAACAGGTTAATTTATGGCTCCCAGACAGGTTTTTATTCAACATGTTAATAATTTTTAAGATAATCTATATCTTGACTACTAATGAAAGGGTTTTTTTGGAAGAAAACCAGCAAACATGGTCTGAACACACTGATAATCTTTGTCTTAATATAGAACTAAATTGGCTCTGGTTGATTAATTTTTAATAGATTCCCATATAAAAACTAACTGCTCAAAATTCTGTCGGAAAAGGAGCACACTGCTTTTTATTTTCCGTTTTGCAGTCACAGCAGCTCAGTAGCTTCTTCTCATAGTCAGGTTGCCTCCTCAGCTGCTTCCTGTAAAAAAGACTAGAATCTTCTGCTGGGATCAGGGCAATGATGTTGATGTGTTGTGGCAGCATCTCTAAGTTGAAATCTGCTGGGGTTTTGGCTGTAATGTTTTGGTGTATGCATTTCTGTTGAAAATCTGGTGCCTGATCAAAAAAACAACAGCAAAAAATGTTGAGCCCAGGTTTTGAAACAACAGGTGTTGCCACACCTACACAGAAGCAGCTGTGGGAGTATTTTAAATTCTACTTACTTCATTTTAACTGTGCTATTTGAAAATACATACAAACGTAACTGTGCCTACTGTTGCCTGCTGTTACCTGCGTAGGACTCTTCCTGTGCTCCTGCCTGCCTGTTTTTTTTGTAGTAGGAGCAATCCCTAATGTCCCGAGAGCTGTTAGTGTGTGCAAAAGGCACAATGTGGGTTTCAGTGAGAAAACTGAATGGATTAGTTTGCAAAGGTTTGTTTCAGTTCTGACAAGTGCTCCATGAGAAATGAAAAGTAAATAAAAATATCAAGTACTTCAAGGAGAGTCTGATCAAAATTAATAATTTTTTACATTGTTTTAGTTCAGCCGTTTCCTTCAAGGTTTTTGCAGATTTACAATAATTTAATGTTTATCTTCATTTTATTCCAGCTTTGTAGGGATAAGAGTGGAGAACTGGAGCCCATTTTGGTCCGAGGTTATATTTATAGGGGAGAAGCAGCAAGTCTCCACGCTGGACCATGATTTACAAGGTAAATAGCAAATATCAAAGGTGAAGTGGTGATTTTCTCTTGTTTGGTGCTTAAGGGAAGAAATAGGGTTACTTGTATGTCTAACTTGGGCTAAGTAGTAGTGTTTTGTTCTGTGCAAGTGCTTCAGCTCTCCAACATGGGCTTCTTGGGAACTAAGCATTTCAGAAATTTGTGTTTTAAGCATGATGTCCTTTTTAGCCAAGGGAAATATTTTGGGGTTTTTTCTTGCTCTTTTTTGATTCAGACTGCAGGTTTTAAAATTCCTCATCAGAAAAATAGCTTGCAGTGGGAGAGGAAAGTTCCTACCGAAAACCTTTCCAGCCTGGCTAGCCCCTTACAAAATGCAAGTTAAAAGTTGCATTCTTGGTTGCTGCAATATCAGAAGCAAATATTAACATGAAAATAATAGTATTTTATCTGTAGGTGAATTATATGGACACCAAATGTAGTAACAATCCTGAAGTAAAATTCTTTAAACACAATAAATTATTGAGTTTGCTCTGTAAAGAAAACTCATGACATGGAACTAAGAAAACCAGAGTAACTGGACACATTGCACGTGCAGACAGAAAAAACAATATGCTGAGCCAGGGCTGCAGGTTTTTGTTGCTGTCCTCTGGATAACAGCAAACACTGCTTCACCAGCTTGGAGCAACACACAGGGAGTATTATTACTTTGGGAACACCGCACTTTGATCTTCCAAGGGAATAGAAGTCGACTGAATTTTCGTCAGCGGCGATAGAGCAGTGAGAGCTTTAGATGAGGAGGATGGAGACCGATGCCCACCCTTGAGGTGGGGTTTACAAGGAAAGCAGGCATGGGACTGTTGGTAGTCAGGGCTGTGGCATCACTGGAATTACACAACTGAAACAGCTTGCAGAACTGAGCACTGTTGGACAACTTTAGGTGACTAAGAAAGTCAGGAAAGATGAAGGGGGGATGGGGTGGTGGTGGAGGTAGCAGGCGATAAGCTTGCTGAGAGCTTATGAGTCAGGCTGAGATTTGTTACAAAATATTTCTTCAAAATATAGCAGAATTAGACATTTTCAGATAATGGTGTCCTTCATAGTGACTTGCTTGAGAATAAAGTAGAGCCTCTTGCCCGACTTGTTGAGACTCATTGACTCTCATAACTGGCACATGTGTTTTGCCATCCAGTGGGAACAGAATCTCCAGGTGCTGTACCATCTGTTTGGGAAATACTGCCCTGTACTTGACTTTTAATTTTGCAAATTAAGAGTAATGCTTAATATTTGGGGATTATTTAGGAAAGCAAACACATTTTCCTAAATATTACAATCTCTCTAGGAAAGAGGCTTTTCTTTATTGTGTTTAAATAATAATTTGTACCACAAGGTCAAATCTTTTCCTGATGCAGATAGAAAAGCCTGTTTTCCTGTACACACAAGTCCAGGAAGCAATAATCACAGGGAGGTTACTATTATTAGTTTGCACCTAACATTCTACAACTAATATTGTCTCTGTCATGTCAAAGCTGATAAAAGGCTCAAGGCATAAGGCCGTGTTCTTCAACTGTGCAGCTGCTAATGGCCCTCAAAGCAAACGGCGTCCGTTCTAATGCACCAAGCAAACTAGTTTCTGAAACACCAATGCCAAAGTGATCACATTGCTATCAAGCACTTTTCTGCCCTGAGACTTCTAGAAGTATTTGAAAGACAGTACAGTATATGAGTGTAAATGCATCTTTATGCAAACTCGTTAAAACAGTGCATTTCTGTAGCATTTAGCCATCACTACCATTTGTAAACTATAATCCCTCACTGGTAAATATGTTCTCCCTAATGGTTTGCCTGAATTTTTTGGTTTTTGATGGTCTGAGAGGGACCATATACTAGGCTGATCTTGAATTTCATATTAATTCGTATTTAACTAGTGTTAATTGAATTTTTGTCCAAATTAAACTGGAGTAAGAGTCTCAAGACACGATTTATACAGAACCTGGCCACATGATGCACCTATGCTTCACAGTGTGTTTAGGTTTAGTTAAATGTGGGTTTGGTTTTGGCATTCTTGAGACAATTGCAGGTTGAATTTCCCTTAGAACTCCAATGGAACCAGGAAACAGGTGGGTGAACAACGGTTTGTTGTTGCTGACAGTTTTTAAAAGGTCTTTTTAATTGGGTGAACAGTCCAATGACAACAACAGGCTATTAATTGTAAAAATATGTTCTGTTCTTAGGGTACTTCTTATTCATTATCACCAAGAACAGGGATAGTGATTTTTTTTTTTCTCTGTGTTATAGAAACATAACGTATGGACCTTATTATAAACAAATGTAACCTAGTGGACCCTGAACTGCTTATGAATGCATTTTTTATGAATGTTACAGCTCTATCTAAATTTTAAAAACTGATGAGGAGGTTGAAGCAAGGAACAGACTTGCAAAGTCTCAGTGTGAACACCTAAACGTTTTCCTTCTGAAAGTATAGCCTTTATTTCTAGTTTGTCAGATTTATACTGCACAAGAGCACTGCAGCTATTAATGCCAGTTGTGATTGGTTCCCAGCTTTTTCCACCTAGAAGTATGATGACATGTTTTATTTTCTTTAATTATGGCACAATTATTTGCTACTCACACTATTTCTATTATAAACTGAGATACCCTCTTGGCCTTTTCTGTTTCTAATCTATCTTTTGCCTCTCAAAGTGTGCTTTCCAGGTCTGAAATACCTACAATTTATCCACACTATTATCTTTGCAAATCTGCGAAGTTGAAATATGACATGGGAACGCTATCAGCGACATCAGACATTTAGCCAAATGCTTTTAGCCAATACAACCTTATGATAAAATGTTGAGATAAGTGTGATATTTCATTAGACAACACAAATTGAATAGATAGTGCAGTAAGCAGTTTACAACGTTATGCAGAGATATTTTTAGACACTGCGGCTGTGCTTCATCCAAACGTGTATATCGTCATCTTCCTCTTCCCATTTGAATCCCTTCACTGACCTCTGCATGGCTGTGGTGCCAAAAACTTTCAAACCCCTCTAGATCTAACATTGTGTATACAGTTTAAGGTAGTGATTCAGATAAAACTATAACTAAGAGAGAGGTTTTATTGTAAATACAAATGGAGCTCTGAACTTTTGGATTGCCAGGTAGGATCACTTGAAGTTTCACCTTTCCAAGTACTTTTGCCTTGGTTTATGTTCCCACTGCAGGCAGAAGTCTAATGGAATAATTAATAATTCATAAAATACTTGGCACAATAAAGGGATTTGCTTCCATGTCAGGTTGTTTTAAATAGTACCAAGAATCCTGGTACTTATTTTTGAGACAGTGCAAAACCTACAGTATCAGATCATTTTTACATCTCCTTGGAGGGATTGTGAAAGTGTACTGCACCAGAAAGGCTTTTAATGAGATGTGTCCCTGAAGGGAACAAGCAGATAAGCAAGATGATTTCACTTTTTCTCACAGAATGCAGTGATTTGAGCACAACAGTAAGAAAAAAGACCTATTTCAATCAAATGGGAAGGCAGTTGAACATCATTTTGGGTTAAATGGTGTATACATGACCGAGGTTTTATTTTGTCACTAGTGTATGCACTGATGCGCAAAGAGCGGAAAATAAAAGGATGTGATCTAATATCCAAGGAGCTTTCCTGAAATGGTGTAGGCTTCCTACTTATTCATGATTTGTAGTAGTCCTCTGAGAACATTAGTAACAACCCTTCAGAACTACTGATTACACAGGGAGATGCTGTGCATATTAACAGCCGGTCTTTACCCAAGAGAATCGACAACCAGACTAACAAAAGCAAAAAAAGAAGCAAGGCAACTGGGTTGGAGTAGAATGGTAAAGATGCACTTGAACAAAACCAAGTTAAGTAAATTACTTTGCAGTGGTAGAAGAGAACAAGAAGAGAGCCACTTTGAGCACCTCTCACTTAACAGATTACTTTAATAGGCTTGGAAATGGGAGAAGTGGGAAGCTAGTAGGTTATGCAGTGTAGGAATCTGCACAGCAAGAGAGGTCTGAATTTTATCTTCTTATCTTAAAGAACATTCAAGAGCTTTGTCCTCTGCTTGCTTGCTTGCTTTTTTCTAGTACAGCTTCTTTCAGGGAAATGGAATCGCACTGTATTTACACCACTATAACAAAAAATAGTCAAGACACCAACCTAGATTGCTTCAATGAAAAGTAAGACTGTTTCTTTTCTTTGGAAATTAATGCACAGATTTCTATAATTCTGATTTTAACACTTTTTTTTCTGATGAAATGGTAACCAATAATGTGCATTTTAAAAGGCTCATAAATTTAGTGTTTTAGTTAAAGGAATAAGATTGCATTACAGTGCCTGAACTGATTTGGCATGAAATAAAATCCCAGCTTTTCTAGTAAAAACATTTAATCATTATTCTCACAACAAAAATTATTAAGAAATGTTGGGTTTAAAACACTGTTTGAAAACTATGGCACTGAATTGTAGTGCTGGAACTACTTCAACTGGGCATTTAGTTACCCCTATGTTTAGTTTATAAATCTTGACTACTGCAAGAAGATTCTTTAATATTAATCACTATGAGCAGGATGATGCAAAAAGAAATCTAAAATATATTACAGGAAGAGGTTAAATATAATTGCAGTGATGCTTAAGATTCTTGAAAGAATATAATTTATTTTAATTAGTCATTTACCCTTGTTTTTTACAGTATTTGCTTCTGTGTCACTTATAAGAAACATTTTTGACCCAATCATACCCAGCCCCCAGTATTCAGAAGTTACTAGATCCACATCATTTAGGAGCTGATAATCTTTCACTATATAGAGGAAGAAGCCCAGTGTCCTCCTCCACGTGGGCCTGAGGCAGAGCAGCGCTCAGGAGATAGACGGAGGAGTATTGTATCCACACAGAGGGCTGTGGTCTGTCTGGTCCTGTCAACACACTCCATTGGAGAGGTTTTAAAAGATATGCCATGTGAGGAGGCAGTACAATCAGTGCAAACAGCACTCAGTTTGTAAGTGGGTATCTCGTGCTTTTGAGGAGCTGTGCAGGAACCCCTTGTCTTTTTGCCTCCTGTGACCTAAGCCAAATGGAGTGCAGTTCCTCAAAGACATAGGAAAGGTGACCAGTCTCATAGGAGTGGTATCTCCACATCCTTTCAGCTATATCTTCCATCAGGCGTGTGCGGTGGGGACAACCGTGACTTATTTGTTATTTAGAAAAATGAGCAAAACTCTCTATCAGTAGATCTTCATGCATCTTTCCTGTGCAGTGGGGAAAGAAAGGTTAAATAGGATGCTGTATATATCTAATTTCTATACTTTTTGGTGCTACTCATCTTTGCATGAACCTCAAAACGTATTTTATTTAGGTACCTGGGACAGTATTCTGGCAGTGGCTTTCCATGGTGGAAGAAGTCCTTTCTGTTTGTTTTGGCAGATTGTTAGCCGAAAGCACTTCCTTCAGCAGGGTTCTGCTTATTACTGTTTCACATCTTGTCAGTGCTGGCTTAAATAATTATTAACTAGGAGAAAGCAGACAGGGCAGTTGTTTAAATTTTTGAATGATCAGTTCCAGATCCTATTAACTATTCTGAAAAGCATTTAACAGCTTAATAAGACAAGGGTTTGACCATAAATGTCATTTTCATTTGTTTGTGTTATTTGAGACTGTTGTAACTGGCTGCTTAATGATCTGTGTCATGCAGGTGTATTATTAGCTCTCATTGGCACATTTTACTCGCTTGTCATTAATGGCACAGAATGGCTTTCCCATCATTTTCTCTTGGAATCCCAGACAGAGAGCAAGATCAGTGACAGTTTTATCAGTGAGTTACATTAAGCTGCTGTTTGCCACTCATGAATCAACGTATTTTCATCTCAGACTTGTCGTTGCTCTACATATGTCAGTGCCACAGCACTGTCTCATTTGCCAAATGAATAACAGTTCTCAGTAAATTAATGCTGTGATTTTTATTTTTTTTGCACTGGATTACCTGCAATATATTTCGTTTGCTCTTTTGAGTTTACTGAAAAATGGTTCTCTAGTACCAAAGAATAAATAACCACAGTTAAATAAGAACTAAAGAAAATTAAATGATGTTTGAGTTATAAAATCAGTCATGGTTCTCAACTGAAAATTCAGCAGTAACAGTGGAGGTGAGAGGCAGGGCAGCACATTTCATCTTCCAGGCCTACAGTGTGGTCACTTGCCTTTTTATTTGTGCTAATACAGTAGGGAGAAGGGAAGAAAGCAACGGCTTCTTAGTCAGACAAATCAAGGTGTATCTTATGACTCTACTGTCCTTAAAGGAAAGAATTTTCATTTGCTGACAAGAAAGCCAAACGTACCTGAGTATTTAACCCACAGAGAAACAACAATCCTGCTGCCATTACTAGAAAATTAAGACGTGCTCTCCTTTCATTTTAGATGTGGAGGGGGGCAAGCAGAAGGAGCAGCAGCCAGTTTGCAGTACTCCAGTCATGGAAATTAGCTGGAAAAAAACAGGAAACCCAACCACACAGTCTTTCCTCTAGCCTGGTAAGCCCTTTCTGGTTTGAAAGCGGTTCCATGCCAGTGTTTGTTGACCCCTGGCCAAATGTGAAATAGTTGTCGCCAAAGGAGCGTTCTAAAGACAGTCTGTCAAAGAAGAAAGAAGGAATAAGAATGAGAATGTTCATGCAGGTTTTGGCTGTCAATTAGCATTTCCAATCAATAGAGAAGCTGTTGGAAGATAAGTCAAGGAGGGTGAACTTGTAAAAAACATATCGTACAGCTCTGAAAAGAGCAAAGACTTTGGAAATCAAATTATTTCCTCAATCACTAATTAATTTAGATGCAGAAAAAGTGATAGGAACCATAAGAATGCAAAACCAGATTTCTCTAGTTATTATGGCCATGGGTTTTGTTCAAATGAGGCACGTTACCATTTACCATTGATCGCGCTGCCTCATCTGAGGAGTCATGACTGAGCATCCCTTCAGGTTTTAACTGTCACATTGTCTCATTCTGATGCTGCAGAAAAACGGTTGCGTCTAAACAGGGCTGCCATGGCTGGCATTACTAGACAAGGCATCACTAGTGCTGGAAAACTTTAAAAACCGAAACATTAACAAATTAATAGCACAAACATCTCCAGTGTAGAGGATCTCTCTTGTCTGGGGAAGCTGGTGCCTTGCAGCATTTGGTGGCATTAAGGATATAATCTAGAAATGCTAAAAGGAGCAGGTTACAGGAGCATAAGCTCTCTGGGTAATTTCAGCATTCCTTATGACTTGCTCAGAAGTTTTTGTGACCGGTTATTAAGCTAGATCCTTTGCTGTTCTGAGTAAGATTGGCATTTCTTTACCTGGTTGTACACATTGTAGTTCATTGAAAAACCTACGATTTAAAAAAAAAAAAAAATCCACCAAAAGCAATCCAAAAGCAGCAAATGAAGCAAATCCTAGAGAAAATTTGGAAAGCAGTGATTAGTTTTAGACAACTCAAAAGAAATATAGTTTTTAGTTATATTCTCATTTTCAGAAAATGAAGGACCATAATTCAAATGCCTTCTTTTAAGGGATACTGGTCGTCTTATGCCAGGGTCTCCTAGGGGAAGGAGATAGGGCCATTTTATTACCCTTTTCTGTAGCAACCAGCAAATAGGTACATCTACTTCCTCTTAAAGATGCTTTACTCTGCAGGATACAAGGGACTTGCTGTGTTTCCCAGAGTAGTATACATTATTGTCCCTTTCCTGAACTGCACCTGTTGTAGGGACTTACAACACAGCGCCATCTCTTTGAGTGCCTGTATGTTTCCTGAGTTGAGCAGGAGGATGCACTGAGGGAAAGCAGGTTCTAAGACAACTCAGAGTATAAAGAGTGATTTAGCATTCTGGGCCTGTGGTTATAGAAGGAACATTTCAAGTTGCATGCTGACAGTATTGCTGGGAGCAAAATCTCATAGTAGACTTGTGCATATCACTAAGAGTTGTTTGTAGTATCCTCCTAAACTTTGATTACCAGAGAAACTTTCAGTCAAAGGTAGGAGACTTCTTTTATCTTTGCAAATAGTCATCTGTCCCTTTGCTGTGCTTCTTTTGAGTGCCTGTCAAACCATTAAATTAACTGAATACTATGCACCATAATATCTGACATTTACAACAAGTAAATGGCATGGTAAAGATCAGCACAGGACACTGCAATAACAGCATGTTGAAATTAGGTTAATAAACTCCAGTTTTCTGATGTCTATTCTATACTTGTTTTCCACACTTATCTATGATGACATGATCACATTTATCAACATCTTTTTCATTTTCTTTTTTTAGTAGTACTAGAAAATTGTTAAATACATAGGCATAAATAAAGGATAATAATTGAAAATTAGAATTCTTCTTTAAAGTACGCAGTAAGATAATTAGCTGATGCACTGGAACAGGTTGCTCAGAGAGAATGTGGAATCTCTGTCCGTGGAGATCTCCAAAACTTGCCTGAGCAAGGCCTATAGCAGCCTGATCAGACTTTGAAGCAGCTTTGAGCAGGTCTTCAGATGTGCTTTCCAACTTAAACTTTTCTGCTCGTTTGAAGCATAAATACTGGCTTCAACATTTTGAACAATACTTCCTTTCTGTGTTGCTCATTTCCCAAAGTCTTTGTAGAAGCATCTGAGAGATGGGGTTGTCATGTTTTAAGTTGTTGGTACCCAGGTCTCAGTTAAACAGATGGATGACAAGTAATATGATCAAAGGAATGCTTGTTTCTGTGTATATTAATGGGGGTATAAAACAGTGTGGAAAAACTTAATGCTGAGCCTGTAATATGCATATAACAATACTCATTCATTTTTCTGCAACACATATATTAGCATGATTTACATGTACAAAGAAGCAATATAAACTTCCATATTATTTGATTTCTATCATAAAATATTTCCTATCTTTCTTTCCTAAGAGACATCTTGCTGCTCACAGCTTATTGAAAAATGCTCTAAACTGTGAGGATAGTTTTTTTTCCTTTTATTTCAAAAAGTGGCACCCTTCCTAGAAAAAAAATATAGCTAAGTAGTAATTTTTTTTCCAGAAAGACGGAAATTTGTTCCTTATTTTATTCAATGCTGATTAGCTTCCAATTGTAAACAATTATATCAAACATACAAAAAATTGTTTATAAACATGTTGGCATATCAGATGTTCGCTCTGGAGTTTTCTCTGGTGTGTCAAGAACCCTGATAGTGGTGTCACTGTTTTAAACATCTTTCTGGAGACTTCATATGATTAATTTTGTAATTTCGTAGCTGTATTCTGTCACATCAGCCTTCTTGTAGGAAATAATATTCTTTTGGTTAATGGAACAAGAGATTATCCTTGAGATATTTATCTTCCTATACATTTTCTTGGTCAGTAATAATATGCTGACATTTCTGCTGAGACAACTTGATGGAATCTTGTGGTTTTGACCTGTCCTTGGGTATCACTCCTGGGAAAAGCACACACCACAGCAAAAAATACTGGAATTCTGGTGTGATGATCATCAGAAATTGAAATTTTGTTAGCCTCAGAAGAGGATGAAGTATGAACCTCTGTAGTAGAGAAGAAAAAAAAATGAGTGGTTTTTTGGAAAGAGAAAAATGCTTTGTTCTGGCTTGTTTTCTGCCCTTTTTAGGCTTCCACTGTCCGGCCAGATAGATAAGATCAGTGAGCTTTCTTTTTCTGTCCCCTGTTTTGGATCTGTCTGAATCTTCTTCAACTTCATTTTCTACTGAGTATGTGACCACTGACCTCTGGTTATCTTTGCAGCAAGCATGTTTTTGTTTAGATTCTGGGTAGACAACTGAAATAGTTTAAATACAGTGATGTACTAAAATATATCGGTTATTAGGCAATACACTGCATCTTCCCACCATGCAGACTCCAAAGCCTGTTGCTACTGTGGGTTCACCAGTACAAGTATTTTGGTTAGCAATGTAGTCACTTGGTTGCAAAATTAGTTTGGAATATTTTACTCATCACAGTCAGTGTTTTGGAATTAGACTAGAAGACCCAGTTCCATGAGGAATATCAGCTTTTTAAGGTGTGGTGGGTTTGGCTGGGATAGAGTTAATTTTCTGCATAGTAGCTGGTGTTTGGACTGTGTTGTGGATTTGTGCTGAAAATGGTAGTGATGACTGAGATTTCATTGTTGCTGAGCAGTGCTTACACAGTCCAAGCCTTCTCACCCCACCAGCGAGTGTTAATTTTGCTTGTGTGCAGCTTTTGCTTTACCTTGTAAACGTCTTTACCTCAACCGACAAGTTTTCTCTCTTTTACTCTTCTGATTCGTTCCTCCAAACCCACTGTGGGGGGCAGAGTGAGCAGCTGTGTGGGGCTTAGATGTTGGCTGGAGTTAAACTAAATCAAAAGGTAAAGTGACAAATATAAAAAAGCTTTCCCATGTTAAATAATTGGTTTTCCTGAGTCCAGTGTGGTTTTGGGGTTTTTTTTCCCCTCTCTTCCCACTTTTTTTGGTTTACTTTGTTTTTTAATATTAAATTACTTTTTCTATTATTTTAAATGAAAGGAAGATAAAAAGAAGAAAAGGGAATAAGAAGGGCTGATCAAATAGTGCTGCTTTGCAGTGGGGTAAAAGATAAGGAACAATTAGGACTAAGCCAACTGTGTTTGTCATTTCCTGTAAAAATCAGCGTGTTGGTCTTTGGAAAATGTGTCTGATCTTGACATCTCCATAATGCTGCCCCATTGGAGGAGTCAGATGTTTCACGAGCATTTAATCAAGCTAAGCTAAAAATGAGGAAATGGAGATGAGCTGGCTGAACTGATTTCTTTTCTTCTATGCAGCTACTTGGGTTCAAGTATCATACAAACAAAATACTTCATTATTGTATGTCAGAGGCATAGGCTCAGATATTAGAACCCTTCTTCCCATAACCTTGTTATAGAGGCTGTGAACCAAAATGAAAGAAAAGGTTATACATATTTCTTTGTATTTTTTTTTTAACTGGGCACACAGCAAAAGCAGAAATTTACAGTAAAAGTTCAGGATGCCGTTAGGGAAAAGATGCTAAGAGTTTAATTGTGGTGGTTTGTGGTTTTTTTTTTTTTTCTTAATGAAAAACCTAAGACTAGGTTTGAAATGATTAAAAAAACCAAGTGATTGTTGGTCTTTGAAGCCTGCAATAATGTGTTGTTGCCCTCTCTGAGACCTGGTCTATTGTACATTGCCTGTCTCCAAGGAGATGTAGACATGGTTCTGCGTTCCTTCTTTTTCCTCTGTAAAGTGATGTATTTAATAGCTCTCAAGTGTAAATGAGTAATAATGACCTGTCCTTCTCTAAGATTTGGAATACCTAACTTTTTCAAATGTAAGACAGAAAAAGTTTCTAGTGAGACACCAAAGATGGCCCAAATCTTTTAAGAAATGCGACAATTCTACCATTCTGAATAGTGCTTTTAAAAAATGCAACTATGAAACTGTTTGTTACACTACATTTCATGCTCCGTTACTGAGAGGCCTCCCTTGTCATTCCATTTATTAGTTCAGAAGTAACCAGTATCTGAAATTCATTTCATGACTACTATTTGCCACCAATGTATTTAATTCCCTATGATTGCTACAATTCGTTTATAGGGTATTTTAATTTATATGTTATTGAAACTTGCTCTCGACGCTAAAGTACTTGAGATTCTCAATTCTGTTCAGTGCATTATAGTATTTCTCAGTCTCTGTTCCAATTAGAAAAACACTCAATCCTAGGCAGAGGAGCACTAAATGATAAAGAGAGGAAAGCATCTTCTGTGGAAAAAACCCTACTTTTTGATATTGGAACAAATGTTTCAGTGAGTGTCCTGTTGTGACAGAGGGAGCACAGCATTTTGGTGCTGAGGGCCTGAATACCTCTGTGTGTGAAACTGGTAAAGAATTACAATCCAAGTCTTTCTTCAAACAATAAACAGGAAACTTTATTGCAATGAGAAAACCAATCTTGTGCCAAAAATTTACACATTGACCTCTTTCTTCTGCCACTTCAGGGTTCATACCATTTTCTCTCTTGGAAAACCGTAAACTCTGTCTCCTCTGCAGCTTGAGGATGGTGAACTTCAAGGCACAAGAAAGCCATGAGATTCCTGGAATGTGTCGATGACAACTTCCTTATCCAAGTGATAGAGGAGCCGATGAGGAGGGGTGCCATGCTGGACCTTGTTCTCACCAACAGGGAGGGGCTGGTGGGGGATGTGAAGCTGCAGGGCAGCCTTGGCTGCAGCGACCATGAAATGGTGGAGTTTGGAATCCTTACGGAGGCGAGGAGGGTGCGCAGTAAGCTCGCTGCCCTGGACTTCAGGAGAGCGGACTTTAGCCTCTACAGGGAACTGATTGGAAAGGTTCCGTCGGAAGAAGCCCTGGAGGGAAGAGAGGCCCAAGAAAGCTGGCAAGTGTTCAAGGACCTTCTCCTCCAAGCTCAGGACCAATGCATCCTGATGAAGAGAAGGTTTTGTAAAAGTCGCCGCAGGCCTGTGTGGATGAACAAGCAGCTCCTGGACAAAGTGAGGCAGAAAAAAGCAGCCTACAGTGGGTGGAAGCAGGGACAGGTGGCCTGGGAGGATTACAGGGAAGTTGTCTGAGTGGTCAGAGATCAGATTAGGAAAGCCAAAGCCCTGACAGAATTGAACCTGGCCAGGGACATCAAAGGCAACAAGAAGGGCTTCTATAGGTACATAGGGGACAAGAAGAAAGTCAGGGAGATGTGGGCCCTCTGCGGAAGGAAACAGGAGAGCTGGCATCCCAGGACATGGAGAAGGCCGAGGTACTCAATGCTTTCTTTGCCTCGGTCTTCACTGGCAAGGGCACGAGCCATATCACC